>NW_024070207.1:29505848-29685022 GCF_014754425.2 Oryx dammah | reverse complement strand
ATATATATATATATATATATATATATATACCAGTGCTATTCTCTCAGTTCATCCCACCCTCTTGTTCCCCTGCTGTGTCCACAAGTTTGTTTTCTACATCTATATCACAATTCCTGCCCTGCAAATAAGTTCATCAGTAACATTTTTCTAGATTCCATATATATGTGTTAATATGCAATATTTATTTTTCTTTTTCTGACTTACTTCATTCTATAACAGGCTCTAGGTTCACCCACCTCAGTTCAACAGACTCAAATTCATTCTTTTTTTTTTTATGTCTGAGCTTTTTAAATCAATTCTTCTTTCTATCACTCCCAACTTTCTATAGGTTGTCCAAGATAATCCATTAAAACAATATAACCTATATGTACCCTGGGCTTCACAGGTGGCACTAATGGTAAAGAACCCGTCTGCCAATGCAGGAGATGTAAAGAGATGCAGGTTCGATCCCAGGCTCTGGAAGATTTCCTGGAGGAGAGCTTGGCAACCCACTCCAGTATTCTTGCATGGATCATCCCGTGGACAGAGGAGCCTGGTGAGCTACAGTGGGGTTGCAAAGAGTCGGACACAAATAAGAGACTCAGCACACATGTACACATATATAGCTTTCTTTCATCCTTACTTGACCTTCCATTTGTATCATGTGACACTGAGTGCGAGGCTTATTTTCTTGAAGTAAAGTGAGATCTAAATTCATCCTCAAAGTTATGTTTATGGGAAGGTTACATACAACTGGCCTTCACATATAATTGGTAACTGTGAACAAACTCATATAAAATAATGGCATAGTGTTTGCAAGAACGATGTGGACAGGCAAATCTACTTTCAAGATTAATTTTAGATTTTGGCCCCTAAACCTACACACATATTTATAAAGATGGAATTCAATCTTATCTGGTGGATTCATGTTGATGTTAAAAAAAAAAAAAAAACAATCCTGCAGATGGTGATTGCAGCCATGAAATTAAAAGATGCTTACTCCTTGGAAGAAAAGTTATGACCAACCTAGATACTATATTCAAAAGCAGAGACATTACTTTGCCGACTAAGGTCCGTCTAGTCAAGGCTATGGTTTTTCCTGTGGTCATGTATGGATGTGAGAGTTGGACTATGAAGAAGGCAAGCGCCGAAGAATTGATGCTTTTGAACCGTGGTGTTGGACAAGACTCTTGAGAGTCCCTTGGACTGCAAGGAGATCCAACCAGTCCATTCTGAAGGAGATCAACCCTGGGATTTCTTTGGAAGGAATGATGCTAAAGCTGAAGCTCCAGTACTTTGGCCACCTCATGCGAAGAGTTGACTCATTGGAAAAGACTCTGATGCTGGGAGGGATTGGGGGCAGGAGGAGAAGGGGACGACAGAGGATGAGATGGCTGGATGGCATCACGGACTCAATGGACGTGAGTCTGAGTGAATTCCGGGAGCTGGTGATGGACAGGGAGGCCTGGCATGCTGCGATTTATGGGGTCGCAAAGAGTCGGACACGACTGAGCGACTGAGCTGAACTGAACTGACTTGTGAACACGTGTGTATAACCACCCACTTTTAGTCCCAAGAAGGCTCCCTTGTTGTGTTCCCACTCAATAAATCCCCCTCCACAAAGATTGAAAAAAAAAAAAGAATTCCAAAGTCCCAAGAATGATGATGATCTGACTATTTTGGAGTGTTTGAAGAAAATATTTATTAAGCATGAAAAATTAGAAAAGAAGTAATTACCAGGCAAGGCTATCGCAGATGTGTATCTAGGTTCCAGTAAAATTCTTTGTACATAGGAGTACTTCAATAAAGATTTGCTGACTGAATAAATGAATAATGCTGTGTATCTGGATCATCAATATTGATCTTAATGTAATTAGGGTGTGGGGTGAAGTTAAAGTGGAAGATTCTGCATTTACTGTTTTTCTTTTCTCTTTTTTTATATAAGACTTCACATTCTAGTGCAGATAAGACATTTTGGTGAATAATATACATCTCAAAATTCTCAAACCAACCTCATAACCTTAGTAATTACTCAATGCATTATTGTGACCACACCTGAGTTTATATGTGGTAAATCACAAAGCATCAGCCTATAGTAGCAATTAGTCAAGACAGTCAATGTGTTTTAAAGATGCAGTAAGTTACTCAAGTTTCTTTATAATGAATGTCTGTTATATTTCTTTAAGTAGGTATGATTTTGTAGATAGTAAAAATTATTCAGTAGTTCTCCTGGCACAATGTTCTGATTCAGTGACTGTGTAAATTGTTTATCTATTGCTAACAAGTGCTGGAATGGTACACCACCAATAATTGTTGTAAGTTGTCATCAAACATGACAAGATTCCATATGAACTGTGAGATAAAAGACATGGCTTGGAAAACATACTTCTTGGTACTAAAAAGGAGTGGAAATGAAAGAAGAATAGTATCTGAAAACAATACAGCAAATTAAAGCTCTACGTCTAGGTTGGCAGAATCCACCTGAAAACATATACTCTCACCCTGATTCTTTTAACATGATTTTCAGAGGAAAAAAATGTCTGCTGGCTTCATAATAATGTGATTTTCACATTTTAGACCTTAAAAAAATATCTCTCAGTTGGCTGGAATAAGGCCTAAAGTAAATTCTTTCAAAAGTCTAAATGAATCATTTTGCATCTGAAGATTTACTTCTATTGCCTTCACACATGGAAGTAATCATGGCTGAATGTAAAAGACATGTCGAACTCTTGCCACCTCTAGATTTGCCTCTTTAGATGTTGTTATATTGCCTTTGAAAAAAAAAAAAGCAAGCTGACTCTGGATTTATCTGTAACATCTTAGTCCTAAATGAAAAATAAGACTAAGATGTTACAGATAAATCCAGAGTCAGCTTGCTTTTTTTCCCTAGATTGTCTTTATTATTTTTTCCCCTTCACAGATGCCAGCATGACTTTAAAATGTATACATATAGTGTAAGAATATAACCAGAATACATTTAGATATGAGTTTCCTTTCATTATTTTTATCCTGAAATTTAGTAGGCCCTTTCAAGGTACATACATGGGCATTTTTTCAATTCATAAAAGTTATCTTTCACTTTATTTTAAATTATATCTTCTGTAACATTTGTTTCCCAGATATATCAATTATTCATGGGCTAGATCCCTATTTTCTTTCTTCCATAGCTGTCATTTTCCCTCTCATTTCTTTTTCCTTTTCCCAGGACTCTAGTAAAGCTTCCTATGTGTTTATTTTACATAACTAATTTGCTATTCTGCAGTATATTTCTTCTTTTTAGTAACCCCAATATGCATTTAATTTCCTAATCTTCTATTGTGTTTTAGATACATTGAAACCCTTTATTATCTCACCCATATCCCTTTTCAACTACTTTTGTTGCCTGCACATCTCAGAATGTTTTCCATATGACTTTGTACTTTTGTGCCTCCAAGGCATGTTTTTTCCCCCAGTGTGTTTAGAATGGCAAAGAGTTTTAAGATATTTTCTTCTCTATCTTGTAGGGACTCATTTTCTGTGCTATTCCCTTCTTTCAAAATGCATGTTCCGTTTCCCCAGTCTGGTATGATTTTTTTCATAACCCACACGGTGTTCCTTCTATTTACTCATTTTCAAATGAGGCAAGTTCTCTTCAGACAAAATAGATGGCAACAGAACCAGCGAGTTGTTTGCCTTTGGTCCCAGTCATTGCCAACTCAAAGAATAGTTGAATGGCTTTTTTTGGTCCAGAGTAAGAGGATAGGTTAATGCCCACATATTTTAGTCCTGTTTCCAGTTTTTAGCTTCCATGTGCTTAACATATCTTTGCTTTACTTCAGTAACATTTTTTCTGCCCACAACCTTGTTCCATAATGTATAATAGGCATTTATAATATTTAATCTCCAGTTATCACAGTTTATTCGTGAGTCTTACATGTTCTCAGAATAAGATATACTGCTACCAGTTGCCTGTCCAGTCATTCTGCTTGGGGCTGCTGTCTTTCAGTGTGAACAGAGAAAAATGGATGAAAGTATGCATACTCTTTTTGCATCATAAAGTACCAACTTCACATTAGAGATATGGTTGTATAGAGTTCTAGTTAGTATAGATCCTTGGACTCTGAGCCATGGGCCATAGTGTAGACTTGTAAAACTACACGCATCTTACCCCTATGCATCTTACTTTTTACATTTTTTTAAATTGGAGGATAATTACCTTACAATATTGTGATGGCATCTGCCACACATCAACATGAATCAGCCATAGGCACACATGTGTCCCCTCCATCCTGAATCCCCCCTCCCATCTCCCTCCCCCCATTCCTCCAGGTTGTCACAGAGCACCAGCTTTGGGTACCCTGCATCATACATCAAATTCCCATGAGCTATCTATTTGATGTATGGCAATGTATATGTTTCAATACTATTTTGTCAAGTCATCCCACCCTCTCCTCCCACTATGCCCAAAAGTCTGTTCTTTATGTCTGTGTCTCCTTTGCTGCCCTATACCTAGGATCTTGGTACCATCTTTCTAGATTCCATATTTGTGTTAATATATATGATATATTTCTCTTTCTGACTTATTTCCCTCTGTATAATAGGCTCTAGGTTTATCCACCTCATTAGAACTGACTCATATGTACTCCTTCTTATAGCTGAGTAAAATTCCATTGTGTATATATACCACAACTTCCTTATCTATTCCTCTGTTGATGAATATGTGTATAGAGAAAAGGGAACCCTCTTATAATGTCGGTAGGAATGCAAACTGATGCAACCACTATGGAGAACACTATGAAGATTCCTCTTAAACTAGGAATAAAACTACCATCAGTTCAGTTCAGTCATTCAGTCGTGTCTGACTCTTTGCGATCCCATGGACCACAGCATGCCAGGGTCCCCTGTTCATCATCAACTCCCAGAGCTTGCTCAAACTCATGTCCATCGGGTCAATGATACCAGCCAACCATCTTATCCTCTGTTGTCCCCTTCCTCTGCTGCCTTTAGTCTTTCCCAGCATCAGTGTCTTTTCCAATGAGTCAGTTCTTTGCATCAGGTGGCCAAAGTATTGGAGCTTCAGCTTCAGCATTAGTCCTTCCAATGAATATTCAGGGTTGATTTCCTTTAGGATTGACGGGTTTGATCTCCTTTCAGTCCAAGGGACTCTCAAGAGTCTTCTCCAACACCACAGTTCAAAAGCATCAATTCTTCGGCATTCAGCTTTCTTTATGGTCCAACTCTCACACCATACATGACTACTGGAAAAACCATAGCTTTGACTAGATGGACCTTTGTTGGCAAAGTAATTTCTCTGCTTTTTAATATGCTGTCTAGATTGGTCATAGCTATTCTTCCAAGGAGCAAGCCTCTTTTAATTTCATGGCTGCAATCACCATCTGCAGTGATTTTGGAGCCCAAGAAAATAAGTCTGCAACTGTTTCCATTTTTTCACTATCTATTTGCCATGAAGTGATAGGACCAGATGCTCTGATCTTCGTTTTTTGAATGTTGAGTTTTAAGCCAGTTTTTTTCACTCTCCTCTTTCAATTTCATCAAGAGGCTCTTTAATTCCTCTCCACTTTCTGCCATAAGGGTGGTGTCATCTGCATATCTGAGGTTATTGATATTTCTCCCAGCAATCTTGACTCCAGCTTGTGCTTCATCCAGTCCAGCATTTTGCATCATGTACTCTGCATATAAATTAAATAAACAGGGTGACAATATACAGCCTTGACGTACTCCTTTCCCAATTTGGAACCAGTCCATTGCTCCATGTCCAGTTCTAACTGTTGCTTCTTGACCTGCATACAAACTTAGGAGGCAGGTAAAGTGGTCTGGTATTCCCATCTCTTGAAGAATTTTCCACTGTTTGTTGTGATCCACACAATCAAAGGCTTTGACGTAGTCAATAAAGCAGAAGTAGATGTTTTTCTGAAACTCTCTTGCTTTTTCTATGATCCAATGGATACTGGCAATTGCAGTCCCACTACTGGGCACATACTGGGCACACACTGACCACTACTGGGTCTGAGGAAACCAGAATTGAAAAAGACACATGTGCCCCAATGTTCACTGCAGCACTGTTTACAATATCTGGGACATGGAAATAACCCATCTCACTTTCATGAGGCAAACTTCTGCTCATTTCTTAGTCTAATTTCATTAGCTCAGATGCTAGCTTTTGTCTTTTGTTTTGTTTATTTGTTTTAATCTTTTGCTCTATGTGTTTTCATCATTTTCTATGGATTCACAATATCTTCATAGGAAGTTTGGAGAGACTTCATCAGGGGCTAAAGTCCAGATACCTTTTAACCAGAAATTGCCAATCAATAATTCAACATAGTATGTGTTGCAGATGGATAAAAGAATTTGATGGATTAGTGAAAATTAATTATTACTACTGGAGAAAATATCTCAAAGCTCTCTTTTGGTTGTTAAATAGTTTCATCATGTTTTTAGACTGATAGAACATTATATACACAAAAAGCTACCTTGATTGATAAATGAAAATATAGTGGCTCCTTTCAAGTAGTCTCAGAGCAAAAATATAGCTTAGAAAACCTACTTACTAGAACTGCTTCAAGTGGTATGAATATATCATTTTCCTAACAAAACAAAATATATAATTGGAGTTAATTTGCTTAACTCATGAAGGCTGAAGCCTGCGGTTAGATTTAAAGTTTAACCTTACAGTATTAATGAACCACTTATAAATTCATACTTTACCTTAACTATGTGAAAGTGTTGCTAAGTACATTAAAAATACATCCCTACACACAAAGGAGTTTAGTTAACCAAAAACTTCAGACACTTTGCTTACATTAGCTGCCTTTTCTTTACCTTACTTAGAAAAAAAAATCACTTTATCTTCCATATGCCCCATTCTCATCACATCATCTGCTAAATCCAAGCTGATATCATCATCAGGTGGGAGTAGACTTCTTCAATGCTTTCCTGTACTTTGTGTTAGTAGCCAAATGCTCTTTGGCTTTGCCCAAATTGTCAAGTCCATCTGCCATTAGCCTCTCCAGCTCGTTATGCCATCTGCCAGGCAATGACCTATCGTTCCCCTTGGTCTGGATGCTACATTGTATGTGTCTGGCATCTCCAAATATTCCCTACTGTCTCACATTCTTCCAGAATATAGAGAAATGACTCAACCTGACATTTCAAATCTAGCTAGAGCTGGAGCAAAAAGAACTGGTATTTTACTCTGTGAAGCATTCCAACTATTCAATGCAATAAGTATTTTCTCAAAATAGCAGTGGGGTGTTTCACTGAGAAATAAGATGGTCGGGATTTTTTCTCGGAAATACTGACTGAATGGGAGGCAAATAGTCATTTATATTCAATGACTTTTCTGAGTAAACATGAGAGCAATTTTGAAAGGTGTATGCATTTAAAAGCTTTAAGCTAAAATTTAGCCTTCTAAATACAGTGTTAACATTGCTGGGAGACAGCACAGAGTAGAAAAGGAAACACAGCCTTTGTGGAAGGAGAGCAATTATGGAATCTCAGCTCTCTCTTACTAGTTCTAGGACCTTGGGCAATGTTTTTAGTCTTTCTGAGTTTAGATTGAAAGTGAAATTCGCTCAGTCGTGTCAAACTCTTTGCAATCCTATGGTCTATCCATCCCATGGAATTCTCCAAGCCAGAATATAGGAGTGGGTAGGCTTTCATCTGCAAAATGGGGATAAAAACATACTTCACAGGTTTGCTGTAGGAATTAAATAAAGCTGTGCATCCTGACATGCTGTGCTATGCTTAGTTGCTTAGTCCTGTCCACCTCTTTGTGACCCTATGTACTGTTGTAGCACACCAGGCTCCTCTTTCCATGGGATTCTCTAGGCAAGAATATTGAAGAGGGTTGCCTTGTCCTCTTCCAGGTGATCTTCCCAACTCAGGGATCAAACCCAGGTCTCCTGCATTGCAGGTGGATTCTTTACCAGCTGAACTACCAGGGAAACCCGAGTAGCCTGATACATTATGTTAGTTTTCATACACTTAAAGTCACTTGATTGGTTTTTAGGGAGACTCAGCACTAAAAAACTTTCTGACCTTACTTGAATGACTAACTCCTGGAGAGTAACTTGAACACTGAGGAGAGAGCCCCAAGGAGGACAAATTAGCTTCCTTTTATTTTTCCATATTGAGTGCTGACATTTAAATGGAGATTCAGTCAGTCAGTCAATTCAGTCACTCAGTCATGTCTGACTCTTTGTGACACCATGAACCTCAGCACACCAGGCCTCCCCATCTGTCACCAACTCCCGGAGTCCACCTAAACCCATGTCCATTGAGTTGGTGATGCCATCCAGCCATCTGATCCTCTGTCATCCCCTTCTTAGGCAACAAAATATAATGATACTCCACCAACACCATAAAACTCTTTTGTCATTGTTATTTAGTTGATAAATGGTGTCCAACTCTTTGCAACTGCATGGACGGTAGCCCACCTGGCTCCTCTGTCCATGGGATTTCCCAGGCAAGAATACTGGAGTAGTTTGCCATTTCCTTCTCCAGGGGATCTTCCTGACCCAGGGATCAAACCTATGTCTTCTTTTTGGCAGACAGATTCTTTACCACTGAGCCACCTAGGAAGCCTATAAAACCCTTTATATATTGAAATAAATCTGTTTTGTGGGCATTGGTGTCTGTAGCTCAATTTAACATTTGCATTCCTTCATTTTCTATAGATGTAGGATAAAAGAGCCACTGAATTGATAGAGAGATCATTAATAGCTATATCAAAGATAGCAGTAGAGACTCTTCAAGTCAAAATACACATGCACACACACACGGACCCCACAAATTTTAAAATGAGAAAATATACTAAAATGTTACTTCGAAATACCCATTAACTAAAAAATAGCATTCATCATTTAAATATCATGAAAAACAATTCAATGAAGCTATGATGAATAAACTGTCATCCTGTTATATGAGCTTTCATTGAATAAAAAGATAAAAGAAGCATAAGTCATCTACTACCACAAAATTCATTAAGATGAAACAGATGTACAAACCTTTGCTTTTATGTTGTAGCAGAGGACCATTTTCCTGATGTGTAGAATGGCAGTCATGGTATTTTTATAAAATCACTGGGAAAATGATGACATGTTTTAATGAACTGCATGCTAAACACCGTCTAGTACAAATAAAATGAGTATACATGTCTAAGACCTACACAAAGACATGTGTATCTGTATATAAAATGCATAGACAGAATACTCCACTATTTTGTTTAAGATTTTAAATATTTTCCCCATTGTTTGAGCAAGGAAAATATTCAATGTAACATATATAGATCACATTCTGTATATTCAACTTATAATGACCAATGCCAACAAATATCTCTCACTGCCTGAGGTCCAGGCTACCACAGCCAGAAGTCTCAAAGACACCACATTGAAGATGATTCCCAAAAATAGAAAACATTAGCTTATGAGTACCAGAGGTGAACAAGAAAAAAGAAACAGGAAAAATTTAAGGGCAGCACTTTAGACAAGACTAGCCAGCCTGCTGTAATATACCTCCTTATACACTGCCTGAAAGTTTTGCTACATCTCGTGGCAATATTAAACACTATTATTAGCTAGTCAAATCATATTGTTTGCTTAAAATTCCTTAGCTTTGGTCTTTGCCCTACAGGGATGAAAATATTTTTAAATGATACACTTTTTTGAAGGAAAATAAATTATTGATTACAACTTTATTAAGACTGTTGTGCTTTTTAATTACTTTATAATATAGACATACATATACATGCATATGAATGTTATCATATATGTAATGCAACATTTAATCTCCCCAAGATGCCCTATTTCTAATTTCCAAGTACTTTATAACCAACCAATCTATATTTTTTTATTCAATGAAAGTATTTATTGAGCACCTACTGAATGTGTGGCACTACTCTTGGTGCTAGGAATACAAGACAGAAAAAAATGCCCATGATTCCTATCCTCATGGAGCTTGTAGAATTACTGTTGTTGTTTAGTTGCTAAGTCATGTCCGACTCTTTGCAACCCCCAAGATTGTAGCCTGCCAGGTTCCTCTGTCCATAGGATTTCCCAGGGAAGAACTCCCAAGGATCTTTCTGACCTAGGGATCAAACCTGCGGCTCCTGCATTGGCAGGCAGATTCTTTACCACTCAGCCACCACAGAGCTCAGAATTACTGTATCCATGTTAAAATTCAAAGAAAAGACAAAACTGCGGTTTAGTGGGATTTTAAGGAAATTTATACTAGAGTTTTCTGAATAATTGGCCCTAATACAGGGCCAAATGGTTTTAGTTGACTACATGTTTAACAACATCCTCTGAACACTTCACTGAGTTATCACACCTGACTATTTTTATCCAGTCTGTCTCTTTTCATAAACAGAGCCAATGTGAATGTACAGATGTAACTTTATAAATAAAGCCCTAAGGGTTTATATTTGTCATCTGTCATTCTCAATGTCGAGAAGAATATAAAGTATTCTCAATACATTCTACCATATAAAGTATATTTGAGTAGGTAGCTATCTTTGTACCTATCACTCAAATTAAAGGCAGATGCCACCCCCATTTTAATGTTGTATTTCCTAAGATCTCAAGGAGGAAGGCACCTTGAAGTTTTCTGATTCAATAATATAGAGATGTGTTCCTTTTTTTGTGAAATTTCAAAGGACATTTTATCCCACCTTTACTGTATCATACCACTTCATACTTAATAGTGTATATATATATTCTGAAGCTTCAGGTTAATTATTGGTTTCACTGGTATTGTGTTTAATCTTAGCATTTTATATTTCAATGTAAGTAAGCATACTAAGAAACATAGAGAATGCTGCATTAAAATTTAACCCTATTAAGAATCTACTAGACAGTGTCTATTTTAAATATTTCACAGATAACTCAAGATTGAGATCATATTTTAGACAACTCCAAATAATCACAGCATAACTATATAAAACGTTATCTATAACCACATAGCATAGATTCTTTTTTCACTCAATGGTTGTTCAATTCTTCATAAATTATGTAATATGATATATAGATTTATGAGAATAGGTTGAAGTCTGTTATTTATAATTTAAGCATCCTTAATTTTTAATGTAAATATAATCATGAAACTGATTAAACATTTATTTAATTAAATTATAATACAATTATTTATCAATTATCTTGGAAGATAAAAAGGATATAGAAAATGAGTAATTAGTATGTCTAGACATGAAGTAATGTGAAAAATGTTATCATGGTATAGTACTGATTTAAAAACCAAGATAAAATAGTATGTAAAGTATAAGATTAATATGTAACTATATTTATCCACATCAAAATATATTACATTGTAGAAAGGATGAAATCATACTGAAATATTAAGTTTTTATCTTTAAATAAACATTGTAGGAATATGGATGTTTTTTGTTTTCTTCACACATCTCTATATTTTCTAAATATTACAATGTGCTGCTGTTTTTCTTTGTAACTAAAATATGTGTCAAAATACATGAATTGTAAAAAGGAGATAAAATATTATACAGATTTTTATGAGAACTCCTCTTAAAATTGGTTATAATTAAACATGTTGGTGCTTTAAATGCTAAGCACCAGTTTATCTGGAAAATCCACTTATGTTGAAACTACTCAGTTAGCTCAGATGGTAAAGAATCTGCCTGCAGTGCAGGAAACCTGGGGTTGATCCCTGGGTCAGGAAGATCCCCTGGAGAGGGAAATGACAACTCACTCCAGTATTCTTGCCTGAAGAATCCCATGGACAAAGAAGCCTGGTGGGCTGCAGTCCATGGAGTCACAAAGAGATGGACACAACTGAGCAACTAATACGTATACGCACTTGGTTCTCCACAAAGCCAAAATTAAAGAGACATTTTCATATTCAATATTAGAGTCCAGTCTGCCATATTCATAATGGTTCTAGTCAAGTAACAAGACTGTGGTATATGGGAACATTCTATAGGCAAAACATTCCATTAAGTGTTGGAAACTGGAGAGTGCTATATACCTGAAGCTCTGTATGACTGAGCATGTCTGACTGTGACCTTATGGGCTGTAGCCCACCGGGCTCCTCTGTTCATGGGATTTCCCAGGCAAGAATAATGGAGTGGGTTGCCATTTCCTTCTCCAGGGGATCTTCCCAACTCAGGAATTGAACCCAGGTCTCCTGTATTGCAGGCAGATTCTTTACCATCTGAGCCACCAGGGAAGCCCTAATAATTGTAAGTTGTTATTAATTATTTTGACATGTCGGTGTTCACTTAACTAAGTCAGCTAAAATGTATTCAAACAAATGCACACTAGTAGAAGAGCTTTTTCCTGTATAGTAGCTTTGTACAGCTTGTTTTATGTTTTACCTCCCTTTATGTTCACATGGTTGGATGCTTCTCATCCCAATTTTAAGAACTTCTTCATAAAACTTAGAAATTGATTGGAGGATGGATGGAACAGACAGGAGAGAGTTCTCACTTCAAATAAGTCAGAGCCTATTACTTTGTCAGCACTATGGCATTTGCTAGTTTGCTTTAAAATACTGAAATACAACATTAGCCTCAGGGTATGAACACTTGCACAGGAATCTTTAAAAACATACAATATGATCAAGTATGCATCCACTAAACTTCTCTCATAGCTCAGTCAGTAGAGAATCTGCCTGCAATTCAGGAAATGGGTTCAATTCCCTGGGTTGGGAAGATCCCCTGGAGAAGAAAATGGCAACCCACTCCAGTATTCTTGCCTGGAGAATCCCATGGACAGAGGAGCCTAGTAGGCTACAGTCCATGGGGTCACAAGAGTTGAACATGACTTAGCGACTAAACCACCACCACCACCATGCATCCACCAAAATAGTCCTCCATGATACTACTACAGGCTTCGGAACTTATGAGATCAAGTTATTCAACTAGATTAACGATCAACTATCCTCCTGTCAAGTGATCCTTAGATAAGTATTTTTCAGTCTGCTAAATCAATATAACTTTTATTTTAAAAGAATTGTAAACATTTGTCCTGAGGTATCAGGAACCCTATGCCAACATGATAATGCAAAATAACTTTCACATGTTTTAAAAATGATAACTAATAAGGCCTGTTTCAGCATGTATTATAAGGCCTGTTTCAGCATGTATTTGGAGAAGGCAATGGCACCCCACTCCAGTACTCTTGCCTGGAGAATCCCATGGATGGAGGAGCCTGGTGGGCTACAGTCCATGGAGTTGCAGAGTCGGACATGACTGAGCGACTTCACTTTCACTTTTCACTTTTCACTTTTCACTTTCATGCATTGGAGAAGGAAATGGCAACCCACTCCAGTGTTCTTGCCTGGAGAGTCCCAGGGATGGCGAAGCCTGGTGGGCTGCCATCTATGGGGTTGCACAGAGTCAGGCACGACTGAAGTGACTTAGCAGCAGCATGTATTAGAGGAAAGGAATAATGAAAAACATGTATGTATAGATTTATATTCTATTTATAGTCTCTTCCTCCCCTCAGGTAAGTATTACTTAACACATTGTAGAAGTCATCTTGATATTTTACTAGACATCTGCCTCTTTGAATTTTTGCATTTTCTATTGAAGTATAGTTTACATAGAGTAAAATGCACACTTCGTGAAGAAATTCTACCTATGTATGGATATTCTTGTAATCTTTATCTGAAGCAACATTCCATTTCATCACCCCCAAAGATGCTGCTTCCCAGACAGCATCTTTCTCATTATATACCCCTACAATGTTAACCACTATTGTGATTTCTGATACCATAATTAGGCCTTGTCTGTTCCAGAATCTCACATAATTTGAATCATATAACATATTCTTTTGTGCCTGGGTTCTTTTTTTGTTTGCCATATTTTTTTTTTTTAAGATTCATCCAGTGTTCCATATATCAGTAGTTAGTACTTTTAAAGAAAAATAATGTTGTTTTATTTATTTTTACCTGTGCTGGGACTTCATTGCTGCATGGCCTTTTCTCTAGTTGCAGTGAGTGGGGGCTAGCTACTCTCTAGTTGTGGTGCACAGGCTTCTCATTGCAGGGGCTTCTCTTGTTGCAGAGCTCTAGCTCTAGGATGTGTGGGGCTTCAACAGTTGCAGCACATGGGCTCAGTAGTTGTGTCTCGCAGGCTCTAGAACACAGGCTCAGTAACTGTGGTACATGGGCTTAGTTGCCCTGGAGCATGTGGAATCTTCCTGGACCAGCAATTGAACTTGAGTCCTCTGCACTGGCAAGCGGACTCTTAACCATTGGACCACCAGGGAAGTCCTCCAGTAGTTAATACATTTTATTGCTGGATAGTATTCCATTTTGTGAATACCATAGTTTGTTTATCTATTCTAGCTTCATAGATATTTGGAGTGCTTTTAGTGTTTGTTATTTCTTTTTACCATTATCAATAAAGTTGTTAAGAGCATGCTTGTACAAATCTTTCCTTCAACAAATGCACTCATTTTCATCTTTATTCAGTATATACCTAATAGTGAATTGTTAGGTCATGGAGTAGACATATTTTTAATTTATGAAATTGTCAAATAACTTCCCAAAGTAATCATATAACTGTTTCATACTCTAATCAGCAATATATGAATGCTGTCTCTGGTTTTGATTGGCTCAGTAAGGATTTTAGCTAAAGTTATTAATGAAAGCATTACTGAAATATCCAATTTTACTTGTTTATTCACATATTTTTGCCTACCAAATATCTTCTCATAAATAAGGCAGCATGTTCATTGTAAGTAAATTAATATATGAAACTGCAAGTTCTTTGTAGTTGACTTCAAGTGCTAACTTTCTGAAAAGTGAAAGTGAAGTTGCACAGTCGGGTCCGACTCTTTGCGACCCCATGGGTTGTAGCCTACCATGCTCCTCCATCCATGGAATTTTCCAGGCAAGAGTACTGGAGTGGGGTGCCATTTTTTTCTCCAGAGATCGAACCTGGGTCTCCCACATTGTAGGCAGATGCTTTACCATCTGAGCCACCAGGGAAATCTTATATTATTTTCTCTGTACCTTCCTTAAGGTACTTATCACTTCTGATTTTATACAGAGTTTATGAAATCTAGACTAGCTTTCTGAATATGCCTACAAGCATCAAAGTAGGTGGGGCCACATGAGACAAATACCTCTCATGAAATCCCTAGAAATACAGAATTGATTTAGGAAGGATAGAGGAAATGCAGCAGTGTAAACAACTTCTAGATTGGCCCATTAACAGGATTCAGCTAATAGAGTAAACATGCAAGTAGAGCAGATCTGCTAAGGGCAACAAGATTATAGAAGCTGTTGATGAGAAACAAATCCTTTGTGAGCAGTATTTTTTAAGATTTTTTTTTGATGTGGACCATTTTTTAAAAAATTTAAGTCTTTATTGAATTTGTTACAGTATTGCTTCTGTGTTTTAGTTTTTTGCCTGTGAGGCATGTAGGATTTTAGCTCCCCAACCAGAGATTGAACCTGCACCTCCTGCATTGGAAGGAGAAGTCTTAATCACTGGACCTCCAAGGAAGTCCCCACCCCCAACCCCTCCACCACCCTGGAACAGTATTAACATGATAGAATGGGCCATACTAATGCTGATACACTTTCAATTGCCAAGTGCTTACTGTATGCTTATTTAATTTAATCTTCAGATAAAAGAAAGAGGGTACTGCTAATGGAGGCTTAGAAATGTAGATAAATTACCAAAGGTCAAACAACTAGTAAGTGTTATAAGCCAGGACTAGAATTTCAGGGCCAGTGCTGTCTCCCTGTTATAATATTGTCTCAGAGGTGGCTTTGCTAGATATTGTTTCTTAGAATTCCATAGAGAGACATACATACCAGACTGAAATCAGGTCATAATGAGTTACCAAAAGAGACAACTGTGAAAATGACAATAATAAGTATAATATAAATGTATAAATGTTGATTATATAAAGTAAGTTGTATGAGTCAGTGGTAAAGCCATACAAAATATAAACATGATTTGTACTAAGGAAGAGTTCATGTAATAAAGTATTTTTAAATCAAAATTTTGAAAGAAATCAAGTATAAATATGGCCAGGGAGAATGGTCATTGAACAATAAGTGTTAATCTCTGGAGGCAGAGATAAGAAGAAAGTTTCATTAGGGATGAGAAGTTACTTTTTTTGGCTGAGAGCAGATCATGGTAGAGAGTGTCTAAAAATAAAGTTGGTGAATTGTAGCATAATGAGATGAGAAAGTGAGAACTGATGGAGGCCACAGGTACTTGATACTAGAAATTTTACAAAAAGCAATGGTAAGGAACTGCAGGCTTTTGAAAAGGGAAATGACATGGTCAAAATGGTTTTAAAATAAGATGATTATTGTTTCACGGAGAAGCAAAATTTTAGAAAAGGCAGAGAGCAAACAAACCAGCTACTCTTATTTTTCATAAAAGTAAGTCTGAGGTTTTAATGTGCTTTAACTTCATCCATCAGATATATTTCCTATTACAAAATGTGTCTTGATCACAAAATGATTTAATGGAATCCAAAAGTTTAGAATGGCTAATTTTTTATGATAAACAGATAAAAGTCTACACATGTGAAAATATAGTATTCTTGTTATTGTCATTCTATATTTGATACATTTACCCAACCCATAATAAGGCTAAAATAAGTAAAATTTTAAAGTTTCAACTTAAGAGATTTTAAATAATTTTGGTATATTTTTCTTTGGAGGTTTATGTATCTTATGGAACTACATTTACCTTTTGTGAAATATATAAATGTCTTTTAAGGAGGATACTATGCTAAATAAAATATGATGAAAATAAATTATTGATAGTCTGGAAATGTAATTAACTTTTTCCAAAAAGAATAAGATTACAATTTATGATATTTTCTGGATTAATATATTTCTTTACTTAAAACAGAAGCCACTTATATTTCAGTAGCAAAATAGGAGTAGTGCAATTCAGGCAATGAAAATGACAGCAAAGCAAAATTTTCATTTGGAAACTGATTCTTTGTTGGAAAACACTCTTCTAAAGTCATGGATGACTTGATTGATGAAAAAAATGAGAGAGTGAAAAGCACACAATTCAGTGCCAATTACATTTGGTTCTATAGATATTTTAAGCCTTCCATTTATAAACCTAAAGAGAAATGCAATAATGAGGCAGCTTGATCTGATTGGTAATAAGGGCCAGGTAATGACTACAGGGAGAAATATATACCATGCCATTTATTTTGTAGATAGCATATAGAAACTAGAAATGGCCATAAAAATACTACTTTTGTCTCCTCAAATTTTCATTATTTTTTAAAATATAGGTTTTTGTCAGAACTACTTGCAAGTAAAACTTTGCAAGATTTTGTTTTCAAGAATTTAATATCAAAGAAACTCTTGCCTCTCTAATAATCTTTTCTCTGACTTTTCCCCTTATTCTTTATATTAAATGAAGCTCTAATTTTTTAATTCATTTATTCAGCATTCATATACTGAGCAAGTATGTGAGGCCTTATGTGCTAAGTGTTGCAATTATAAATATGAATAAGACCCTGAGTTATTTTCCAACATAATTTTCTTTCTTCCTTGGCAATATGCCTCTGACCTTTCTCTCGAATTACAGTCCTATATTTCCAATTTCCTGATTAATAGCTTTCTGGATTTCTCATTGATACCACCAGTTATACATATCTAAAACTCAATTTATCATCCATTCCATCATAATTGATACTCCTTATTAGTCGTTTGATTTCTATTTTTTCTTCACCTTTCTACCTATTCTATATATTCAAGTATGACTCTTCTTAAAATACAACCCACCCTGCAAGCACATTCAAAATCACCAATGGTGACTTTCACTTCTGTCCATGATTCCTAAGTTAACAATGAGAAATCTAGGCAAAATATAGGAAGCAGATGCTTTTCTGTATTGAAATGTGAAAATCCAGAGGATTGGAACTCCTGCTTTAAGAAAAATGAAAATGGAAAAAAGAACAAATTTACCTTCCTACATGGAACAAATAAAATTCTGGACGAAATGTATGAAATATTTTCTGGACATTAGACAATAATGAACATAGGATGTGACTTCCCAGCTGGCACTAGTGGTAAAGAACCTGCCTACCAATGCAGGAGGTGAGAGATGCAAGTTCAATCTCTGGGTCGGGAAGATCCCCTAGAGGAGGACATGGCAACCCACTCCAGTATTCTTGCCTGGAGAATCCCATGGCAAGAGGCTGGAGAGGAGCCTGACAGGCTACAGTCCATAGGGTCACAAAGAGTTGGACATAACTAAAGTAACTTAGCACGCATGCACTCAAGACAGGACAGCGGTTCCTGAGAGCAAAGATATAAATGAGGTGAGCCCTACAACTGTCCTAACTTACCTTCTGGAGAGAGCGTCCATGTTGCAGTGCAGTGACCAGAGGCTGAGGGGAACCTGATAGTCACTCCGGGTTGAAAAGCTAAGTGGAGAGACCCAATTGGCAAAAAAGGCTAGAGTTCACAGGATAGAGTAATGGAGAGGCAAGGATTGCATTGAGAGAGCACTCTGGATATCTGCAGAGGCTTCCTCTTGAGTTGAGTCAAATATCTATCAGTTCTTGCATGTGCTAAAATCTAACTGTGAGGCAAAAAACAAAAAACACCATCCATAACAAAGAGAGGGAACAATCCAAAAGGCCAAGAAAAGTACCTATTCCCACCAGCCATATCCTTGGAAATTTTATAAGCCAAATCCTTGTAAATCACAGGGAATTGGGTACAGTACTCAGAATACTGTTGTCTCACTAGTGGGTCAAAAGTATCCCTAGGCTAGAATCTACTCTGGCCCTACTTACCAAACTTCAAAGTGAGGCTTGAAAGAATCAAGCTGAATCTCAATAACTTAAGTATGTCTCAGAATCAAGATCAAGAATATTTATAGGAATACAAGAAATCTGGCATTCAGTAGAGTAAAATTCTCAATATGTAGTATTTAATAAAAAATTATCCAGGGAGCAATAAATTAGGAAAATATAACCAATAATGAGGCAATAATCCAATCAATAGAAACAGATTTTTAAAGACAGAGATGATAAAATTAGGAGTCAAAGATGTTAAAAGAGTTACTATACACATGTTTCAGAGGATATGGCAAAACCAATACAATATTGTAAAGTTCTTTGGAAGGAATGATGCTAAAGCTGAAACTCCAGTACTTTGGCCACCTCATGTGAAGAGTTGACTCACTGGAAAAGACTTTGATGTTGGGGGGGATTGGGGCAGGAGGTGAAGAGGACGACCGAGGATGAGATGGCTGGATGGCATCACTGACTCGATGGACATGAGTCTGAGTGAACTCCGGGAGTTGGTGATGGACAGGGAGGCCTGGCGTGCTGCGATTCATGGGGTCGCAAAGAGTGGGACATGACTGAGCAACTGAACTGAACTGAACTGAACTGAAAGTAATTAACCTCCAATTAAAATAAATAAATTTATGTTAAAAATTAATTTTTTTTAAAGTTATGATAAATAAAGGCCATTTGACTTCTAAAAAAAGAATGTTAAGTAGAGACATGGAAAATATAAGAATTTCAAATGAAATTCTGGAAATGAAAAATAAAAATATCTGAGATAAGATATACTGGTAAGATTAAACAGATTAGACATTGTACAAGAAAATATTAGTGAACTTGCATAACTATCAGTAGAAAATATCCAAAATGAAACAGAAAAGAGTGGAGAATAAAATGAAGATAACACTGAGGAGCTCTGGAACAACTTCAAGGAGCCTATTATATGTGTAATTGCAGTCCTCAAATGGGATGAGAAAGTGAGGCACAGAAAAAAAATATTTAAGAAACTGTAGCTGAAAAATATCCAAGTTTGATGAAAACTATACTAAACCCAGTGATCCAGAAATTCAATGAAATCTGAATATGTAACATCAATAGCATAATCCATAAAAGAAAAACAGTGATATGTCAAATGTGTCCCTGGGTCTCAGCAAGAGAGAGAAACCTCAAGAAGATAACAGTGGTATTACTTTGTTGAAAATTCAGAGAGCAGTGTTTAGTGAGACTGAGGCAGAAGACAAGAGAATAGAATAGCTATGCAGAGATAAATTTCTAAAAATCCACATATGCATCCCTACATCTGTTGCTGAATATTATGTGATACATACTTAAGTTGAAATCCCACAAGGCTGGGTAAGGAACTACCAGTGATTTGCAAGCTGAGAAATTGCTAGAATTCACATAGGGCTAGGAATCATTCTAATTCCCACTTTACAGACTGCATAATTTGTTTGAATATCCACAGCATTTGGTAGAGACACCAGAAAGGTCACACCTTAGTAGTGAGGTTAAAATAACACTAAATTTAGAGCTACTGGAGATATCACCATTAAAAAGTTTTAATACAAGCCACAAAAGGATCAGTTTGACTTACATTTCACCTAACAACCTGAAAAATAATTTTCAACAACCCTTCAAGGGTGATGACAAATTCTAGAAATTGAACAACATTTTGATGTTTTAGCTTTAAATCACAAATTACTAGACATATGAAGAGGTTTAGGAGAAAATATCATTCAATAGAGTACATTATATTTGATAGAATACATGATAGAGATATGGTTAACAAAAAAGAATTTAAAGGACTTGTTAAATATGTTCAAAGTTTAAAGAAAGTATGAACAGAATTAAGAGGTAAATTAAGGATACAATAAACAAAGCATTTAGAACTAAAACTACAATATTTGAAACAAGTCTCACAGTTTAACAGCATGTTAGATAATAACAATGATCAGTGAACTTAAAGTTACAACTATGAAAATTATTAAAAAATGAAATGCACAGAGGGGGAAAAAAATCTTAAAATCCATGAACAGAGTGACAGTGACTTTTAAGATACTATCAAGTTGTCTACCTATATGTAATTGAAATCTAGAAGGAGAGAGGGTAGACAGTAAAAAATATTTGAAAAAAGGACCCTTTTTTTAAATTTGATGAAAATAATAAACCCACATAACCAAGAAACTCAACAAAGCACAAGTATCATAGGATACATATGAACAACACACCAATGCACATCAAATTGCTGAAAATCAGTGATACAGAGAAAATCTTAAAATCATCAGAGGAAAAAAGACATATTATTATAAAGGAATAAAAGCAAGAATGAATGCAGACTTCCTGTCAGATATAATACAAGCCAAAAAATAATGAAACAGTTTCTAACTGTTGACAGAATAAACTGTCAACGTTGATTTCTATACAGAGGAAAATATTCTTTAAAAATGAGAGCAAAATGAATAGTTTTTCAAACAGACAAAAGCTGAGAGAATTTTAGTGAACCTACATTATAAGAAATTTTAAAGAAGTTCTTTAGAGTGAAGAAAAATGATACTAAAGAAAAATTTGACTTTGAAAAGATAAAGAATAATGAGGATGTTAAATATGTGGGCAAATATAATTTTTAAAACTTTTAATAAATTTTAAACACATTATTGAAATTTAAAGCTAAAATAATAGCACTGTATTGTGGAGCTTATAAAATATGTAGCAGTAGAATTTTAAGTAGCAATAACCAATAGAGTAAATAGAAATAGACTATTCTAAAGTCCTAAAGTTCTTAAATGTGAAATGCTATGTTATTTTGATAGACAATGAAAAGTTAGAGATGCATATCATAATTCCAAAACAGACACTTAAATGAAAAGTGAGATAGCAATTAAGTAAAGAATGGAGATAAAATGGAATGCTGAAAAAAATAATACCCAGTTGTCCTCAGTAAATGTAGGAAATGATGGAAATTAATGGACAAGTAAGATATGGACAAATAGAAAAACATAGGAAAATGGTAGATTTAAAGCCAACAATATAAAAATTTCATTAAACATAAAATTTCTAAACACTCAAAAGACAGGGATTATAAAATTTGTTTAAAAACTAACTGGTTTATGCTGTGTAGAGAAAACTCACTTTAAATGTAAATATTGCTGATTAGAAGTAAAATGATAGAATAAGACATACCATGTAAACTTTAATCATAACACAGCTAGATTGGCTACATTAATGTTAGAAAGAGTAAACTTCAAGATAGTAAGTATCACCAGAGGTTAAGAGGGACATTTTATGAATATAGTAGTTCAATTCATTAAGAAGATCTAAGAGCCCTAAATGTGTATGTACTTAAAAACAGATTTTCATAATACATAAAACAAAAAAAGAAATGAAAGAAAGAAAAGAAAAATAAATCCCAGTTGTAGTTGGATAATTTAATACTTCTTCTAAGTAATCAAAAAAAAAGATAAATCAGTAAATATACAGAAACATAAAATCACCAGTGAAAAATTTGACCTAGTTTATATTTGTAGAACTCTCCACCTAAAACCAGCAGAATTCAGACTATTTTCAAGTGTACACAGACATTCTCCAAGGTATACCATGTTCAGTGCCACATGGCAAGTCTCAACAAAGTTAAACAGGATGCAACCACGTTGTGTATCCCAGTTCCCTATGAACCTGAATAAAACTAAATTAGAAATAAAAACTATGATGTTGTATCATCTCACACCAGTCAGAATGGCCATCATCAAAAAGTCTACAAACAATAAACTCTGGAGAGAGTGTGGAGATGTATTATGAATAACTGTTTTTAAGTACATACACATTTAGGACTGTTAGATCTTCTTAATGAATTGAACTACTATATTTATAAAATGCCCCTCTTAACTGCTGGTGATACTATCTATCTTGAAGTTTACACTTTCTGACATTAACGGAGCCAATCTAGCTGTATTATGATTAAAGTTTACAAGGTATGTGGAGAAAAAAGAATCCTCTTACACTGTTGCCAGGAATGCAAATTGATACATCTACTATGTATGTATAATGAACTTGAAGTTACAGCAATGGAAATTATAAAAAATGAAATGCACAGAGGTAAAAGCTTTAAAATCCATGAACAGAGTGACAGTGACTGTAGGATACTATCAAGTTGTTGACCATACAAATAATTGAAATCTAGAAAGAGAGAGAGAGGGTAGACAGTAAAAAAAAAAAATATTTGAAGAAAGAAATGGCTATTTTTCCAAATTTGATGAAAATAATATCAAATTTGGAGAACAATATGGAGATCCCTTAAAAAACTAGGAGTAAAATTACTATATGACCCAGCAGTTCCACTACTGGGCATATACCCTGAGGAAACCATAATTGAAAAAGACACATGTACCCTCAATGTTCATTGCAGCTCTATTTACTACTGTTAGCACATGGAAGCAACCTAGATATCTATCAACAGATAAATGGATAAGGACATTGTAGTACATATACACAATGGAATCTTACTCAGCTATAAAAACGAATGCATTTGAGTCAGCTCTAATGAGGTGGATGAATCTGGAGCCTATTATACAGAGCAAAGTAAGTCATAAACAGAAAGACAAATCTTGTATATTAACGCATATATATGGAATCTAGAAAGATAGTACTGATGATCCTATGTGAAGGGCAGCAAAGGAGACACAGACATAAAGAATAGACTTTTGGACACAGTGAGGGAAGGAGAGGGTACGATGATTTGAGAGAATAGCATTGAAACATACACATTACCACATGTAAAATAGATAGCTGGTGGGAGTTTGCTGTACGACACAGGGAACCCAAAGCTGGTGCTCTGTGACAGCCTGGAGGGATGGGGGAGAGGGAGGTGGGAACCAGGGTACAAGAGGGAGGGGACATATGTATACCTATGGCCGATTCATGTTGATGTATGGCAAAAGCTGTCACAATATTATAAAGTAATTATCCTACAAATAAAATATTTAAAAAGCTAAATTAGTAACCAATAACTAAAAGATATTTGTAATATACCCAAACATTTGCCAAAGAGACAACACCCTTGGATCAAATAAGAAATCATAAAGGAAATTAGAAAACATTTTGAAGTGAATTATAATGAAAAAAGATATAAAATGTGAAATTCAGCAGATTTAGATTTCAGAGGATATTGTATAGGATTATATACTTGTATTTTTAAAAGAGCTAAATCTAAGATAAATGATTTAGGGTGTAACCTTATAAATATATAAAATAAACAAGCAAAATAAACATGAAATAGAAAAAATAAAGAGACCCATGACAGAGAAAATGAATAAACAGTAGAGTTAACCAAAAGCTCGTTCTTACCAAAAAAAAACAAAAAGAAAGATAAGTGAAACTGAAAAGGCTCTATTTAAATGAATTAAGAAATAAAGAGAAGAAGCACAAATTAGCAATATAAGAAATGGAAAAGAGAAACTCACTAGAGATGCAACATTTTAAAAGAATAAGGGAATATTATGAATAAACATGGGCTTCCCAGGTGGCTCAGTGGTAAAGAATCTGCCTGCCAATGCTGGAGATGTGTGTTTGATCCCTGGGTCAGGAAGATCCACTGGAGATGGAAATGGCAACCCACTCCAGTATTGGTGCCTGGAAAATTCCATGGACATAGCCTGGTGGGCTGCAATCCATGGGATCTCAAGAGTCAGACCCGAATTAGCAACTAAAACAGCAACAACATAAATAAATAAACATGATATTTATGCCAATAAATTTGATAATTTTGATGAAATGGAAAAATTCCTTAAAAGGTGAAAGTGAAGTTGCTCAGTCGTGTCCGACTCTTTGCGATCCCATGGACTGTAGCCCTCCAAGCCTCCGTCCATGGGATTCTTCAGGCAAGAATACTGGAGTGGGTTGCCATTTCCTTCTCCAGGGGATCTTCCTGATCCAGGGATCGAACCCAGGTCTCCCACACTGGGGGCAGATGCTTTAACCTCTGAGCCATCAGGGAAGCAGCTCATACAAACTACTAAAACTGGTGCAAGTAAACATAGGAAATATTAATACAAATACATCCATTAAAGAGATGAAATTTGAAATGAAATATGTTCTCATAAAGAAAACTGTAGGCCCAGAAGTGGTTTAAATGGTGAATTCTATCAAATATCAAGGGAGGAAAAATAAACTTTTTTAAAAATATAAGAGGGATGAATGTATTCCAGCTATTTTCGTGAGACCAGAATTCACTTTGCAAATTCTTTTGAAAAGATTAACATCTTTAACAAAAGAAAAATTAAGAAAGGCCTAAATAAGTGGAGGCCTAAATAAGTGAATCATGTTCATGATTTGGAACAACAGAGATCAAACCTGGGTCTCCTGCATTGCAGGCAGATTCTTTACCGTCTGAGCCACCAGCAAAGCCCAAAGAAATGAACTGTATCATGCTCATGATTTGGAAGATGCAAGATAGTTATGATACTAATTATCCCCAAATTTAACTATAGATTCAATTCAATTCTGATTGTATTGATGACCTGCATATAGAATTCATATGGAAATGCAAATGAACCTGTAGAGCCAAAACAATTTTGAAAAACAACAAATTGGAAGATTGAACTACCAACTATCAAGACTTAATATAAATCTACAGTAATCAAGACAGCACATTATTGGCATAGAATAGACATTTAGATTTGTGAAACAGAATAGAGAGTCCAGAAATAGAACCACACATATTTGGATAATTGATTTTACATACACGTGTCCCAGAAATTTGGAAGAGAACTGTGGTAGGCAGTATTTTGGTTCTCATAATCTTCGGCCCTTCTTGTTATGCCTATGTATGTTCTGTTTCATGGCAAAGGGAATTTACATGTGGAATTAGAATTAAGGATCATAAGTAGGGAGATAGTCCTGCATAATCCACATGGGCCTAATGTAAACGTGTCTGTATGCTCAGTCACTCAGTCATACCCGTCTGTTTGTGACCCTATGGACTGCAGCCTGCCAGGCTCATCTGTCCATGGGATTCTCCAGGCAAGAATACTGGAGTGGGTTGCCAGGACCTCCTCCAGGGTATCTTCCTGACCCAGGGATCGAACCCATGTCTCTTACATCTCCTGCATTGACAGGTGAGTTCTTTACCACTAGTGCCACCTGAGAAGCCCAATGTAAACACATGAGTTCTTAAAAGTGAAGGCAGAAGCGTCAGTCAGATAGAGGAGACAGTGGAAGAGACAGGAGACGTTCAAAGCTTCAGTTCAGTTCAGTTCAGTAGCTCAGTCGTGTCCGACTCTTTACAACCCCATGAACCACAGCATGCCAGGCCTCCCTGTCCATCACCAACTCCTGGAGTTCACTCAAACCCATGTCCACTAAGTCGGTGATGCCATCCAACCATTTCATTCTCTGTTGTCCCCTTCTCCTCCTGCCCTCAATCTTTCTCAGCATCAGGGTCTTTTCAAATGAGTCAGTTCTTCGCATCAGATGGCCAAAGTATTGGAGTTTCAGCTTCAACATCAGTCCTTCCAATGAACACCCAGGACTGATCTCCTTTAGGATGGACTGGTTGGATCTCCTTGCAGTCCAAGGGACTCTCAAGAGTCTTTTCCAACACTACAGTTCAAAAGCATCAATTCTTTGGTGCTCACTTTTCTTTATAGTCCAACTCTCACATCCATACATGACCCCTGGAAAAACCATAGCCTTGACTAGACGGACCTTTATTGAAAAGTAATGTCTTTGCTTTTCAATATGCTGTCTAAGTTGGTCATAACTTTCCTTCCAAGGAGAAAGCGTCTTTTAATTTACTTGACTAACAGTTGCTGACATTGAATATAGAAAGAGGACACAGGAATTGGAGGTGGCCTCCAGAAGTTAGTACCACCCCTCAGATGACAACCAACAAGGAAACGGACCCTATTCCTGCAACCATAAGAAACTGCGTCCTACCAAAAGCCTGGTAAAAGAGCAAGGAAATGGATTCTCCCTAAGTGCCTCAAGAAAGGAACACAGCCCTGAGAACCCCTTGATTTTGGCCTGGTAAGATCCATGTCATGTTTCTGAACTACAGACAGTAAGATAATAAATGTGCTTGGCTTCAAGCTCTTAAATTTGCGGAAATTTGTTATAGCAGCAATAGAAAACACGGGAAACAACAGTATTTTCAAGAAGTGGTGATAAAACAACTGGTATCCTTATGTCAAAAAAAAAAAGTATAAACCTCAAATTGAACCTCATGCCATAAATTAAAAAAATGAAATTATTCAGAAGCCTAAAGATAAAAGACAAAACTACAATATATATGGAAAAAAATAGCATATTTCCCTAAATTACAAGTGCATGTGTTAGTCACTTAGGGATGTCCAAATCTTTGCGACCTCACAGACTGTAGCCCACCAGGCTCCTCTGTCCATGGAATTCTCCAGGCAAGAGTACTTGAAGTAGCTTGTGATTAGAAGTAGAAGTAGCCAATTAGAATTTAAAGTAGCCAGTGATTTGTTATATAGGGCACAAAAGGCAGGAATTACTAAAAAAACAAACAAAAAAACCCCTAAAATGATAAATTGAACTTGAATAAAAGAAAAAAAATTCTGCTCTTTGAAAGTAAAATTAAAAGACAAAATATGTACTGGGAGAAAATATTTATAGAACATGTATCTAACCAAGGACTTAGACCGTGTAAAGGATGCCTACAAATGGAAAATGAAAATATAAATAACCCAATAAAAATGGCAGAAATTTGAATATCATGACACAAATGAAGATGTGTAAGTGATTAATGAGCACACAAATAGATGCTCAACATTACTAGTTACAAAGGAAATGGAGTTAGAAGTTAAGTGCACAGGGACATAAGGAGAGATTAGGGTGTTGGGAATGATTCTTGTCTGATTTTAGTAGTGGTTATATGGTTATATATATGTCAAAATACCTTAAATTATAAATTTAAAATGGCTGCATTTATGTATAAATTATGACTCCATACAGCTGATTTAAAGTAGGATTTACATGAGAAAACAAACAAACAAACAAACAAAAAAGGAGTCTTAAATGATATTCTGTGCGTGAGTTGTGCTTAGTCGCTCAGTCATGTCTGACTCTTTGAGACCCTATAGTCTGTAGCCCACCAGGCTCCTCTGTCTTGAGGATTCTCCAGGCAAAAATATTGGAGTGGGCTGCCATTCCCTCCTCCAGGGGGTCTTCCCAACGCAAGGATCAAACCCAAATCTCTTAGGTCTTCTGCATTGACAGGCAGGTTCTTGATCACTAGCGCCACTTGGGAAGCCCAAATGATACACAAGTTTAGCAAATTGTGTCTCATATTGCCTTTCAAGTCACTGCCCAATGTCACCCAAACCCACATTTCCACACTTCTCTCCTTCAACTGACCTGCATACACTAGAAATGATTACCAAATGTCCAGGAAAACATGATTATTTATTGCTTTGATATTTTCTATCTTCTTTCCCTTTTTTTTCAGACTCATTTTTTGCATCTGCTATCCTTTCTCTTAACTCATTCTTTCAAATCTTGACTTCCACAACCTGCCCTGTCTTGTTAAAAGTCAACTTCTCTATCATACCTTTCCTGAATCTTCCCTTTATATGTAGTTCTCTTGACCCAACCTAAACTTTGTTTTGTATTAAATTAGCTTATGTAAATCTTATTAGAATTAAGACACATATTTTGCTATCCATCACTGTACCTTGTCTGTTTTATTGCACAAAATAGTCCCTATATAAATAATGAATGCATGAACAAATGAATGAGTGAATATATGAATATCAAAAGGTGTAAGTGGTAAAGAAAATTAGGGACAAACGTATTCACTGGGTCAACAAAATTCGCAGTTAGATATATTTTTTCTCTCCTATTTTTGTTACAATTTGCAAGATGTAACTAAAAAATTCAGCCAAGCAGACACGAACATATCAAGTACAAATTGATGATTGTCACAATCCAAAAGTATAGATTTCAAATAATGACCAAATCTCTTGGAAAATATGGTGGCACAGTGACAACTATCAGCCTCGGAAAATTAATTGGTCTTTTAAATATCCAACATTCTTTATCTGTTTCCTGCTGAAATAGGGAGTGTTGCATGATGCTATCATATATTGTTAAATTTTAGTCATTCTCCACTTTTCAGAGTTAAATATTATATTTCTTCTTCTCTCACACCACATCTTTCTTTACAAGTTCATTATATTTGGAAGGTCTTTGACATTTTCAATAAGTATTTTTGCAAAGCTGATGTTGAAACTATTTTTTTGTTGCCATTGATAAAGTATCTTCCCTATTTCATTAAAAATTAAATGAAGATCCATGGTGTCTATAGAAAATGGATTTCCATTTTTTATCTTTGCTCTTGAGAATGATTTATGAAGTACAAATACATTCATAAACTGAGATACCATACCCTAGGGAAAATAGCTAGAATTTATTCCATTGTTAATGGTTCACATTATAAAATAGTCTCTATCCAATTTACATGGTGAATTTAAGTGATATTTAACCACATCATGTCATACCAGATGATGAAAAATAAGAAAAGCAAACTTCTACTTGTTATCCAGATCAAAAACTTTAGAGTAATTTAGAATCATGTACCTATTTTACATGGTTGAATCTAAAGTTATATCACCACAATGGAGTTCAGTTCATTAAAGGGTATTTATTCAGAGGAATAGCATTCTTCCTGCTGTGTTTTCATATGACTTGAGCTATTTATTCAGCTTTATAGTTCTTTCTGTCTGAACTGTATGTACTTCCTCTGCTTTTTCACATAATGATTTTTTTATTCATTCCTAAAGGCACAAACATCAAGTCCTCTGGGACAACTTACCTAATTACCCTAGGCTAAGAGTGAGAAAGCAGTTTCAACTTGTTTTGTTACAAATGGATTGTTGAACTATATTTCAATTCAGTGAGAAATTGCCTGGAGCCATTTAGCAAAGGAGTTCTGACAAGGAAGAATGTGGCAAGTGAGCCTGATGCTTACTATTCCTGCCCTAAACAGTGTTTGATGGCTCCTGCTCCGTAGTTTGGGGCATTAAATTTATCTATATATTTTATATCACTGTGCTAGGCAGAATTCTCAGATAGACCCCAAAACTTCCACTCTCTGGTGTATATGCACTGTATAATCTTCTTCCCTTTAGTGTGGACAGGGCTTGTGAATACAATGGGGATATTACTCCCATTATTAGGGAACGAATTAGTTTAATTTGAATTCATCAAAAGGAATATTATCATGCATGGTCTGACCTAATCAGGAGAGCTATTAAAAGGGACTGAACCCTTACTGAAGTGAGAAAGATTTGAAGTATAAAAGTATGAGAAGGCCTATAGAAGATGCCATGCTGTGTTGCAAGGACCGTACAGTGGCCTCAAGTAACTGAGTGTGATGCCTGCCTGAAAGCCAGCAATAAAACAGATCTCAAGCATACAATTGCAAATGAATTTAACTTTTCTAACCACCTGACTGATTTTTGAAAAGAATCCTGAGCTCCAGATCAAAACATAGTTCAGTCCATGATCAGAGGACCCAGCCAACCTGTGTCTGGACTCCTAACTTACAGAACCATGAAGTAAGAAATGGATGTGTAATTAGTCATTAGATATATGATGATTTGTGGCATAGCAATAGAAAACAAATACAATCACTTAATACATTGATTAATATTTACTTTTTAAAATTGTTTTCTTATTGAAGTGTAGTTGATTTATAATGTTGTGCCAGTCTCTGCTGGACAGAAAACTGACTCAGTCATACACATAAAGACATTTTTTCATATTCTTTTCCATTATGGTTTATCACAGGATATTCAATATACTTCCCTGTGCTATACATTAAGATCTTATCATTTATCCATTCTGAATGTAATAGCTTGCATCTACCAACCCCAAACTCACAGTCCATCCCTCTCCCTCAGTATTTATTTTATTTAGCAATTATGTAGTTCAAAAAACTAATTGCTTAGGATAGTCTTGAAGACAGGGACTATGTTTTATTTTCTTTATTGTATTAATGCCTACCAGAGTCTGTGTACTAAATGAATATTTGTCAGATAAATAAATGACAGGGCTCAATTTCCTCTTGTTACTTAGGGCCCCATGGCAGAGCTGACCACATCAGTCCAAGTAGCCCAGATAATACCCCATGTCCTAGGTCTGTCCCTCCTGCTTTTCCCCTTATCCACATTTACGTGCAGGCAGGGTCTGGTTATTAGAAACCTATTCTCTGATTTTTATATCAATAACTGCTACCATTTCTCATGTGGGTTCTGGAGAGAGAATTAAAATTAAGCACAAATGCCCTAAGGCTCTCCTTGTATGTAATGAAATGACTATACTTGTGCATCTAGAATGGTTCTATTTCTATACCATCTTCAGGGAAATTTAGAAAAGAATCACTTAAATAGTTTTTTCTTTTAGTGTTCTGTATTTTAGATGAGGAACCCATTCACTCTAAATATGAATGGGTTTATGTGTTATCCCTCCTAGTACCATTTTCTTTAATCAATAATTTTTAGAGACTATTTCCACTGGAATGAACATATTGAAAACATGTCAGGCACTGTGCAAAGTCATCCATAAACTATTTTGGAATAGCACTCAGAATTCTTCCAATAATTGTACATAGTCCATTTCTAGAACCAGCACAGCACAAAGTTCCAGACTTTTACATCCAAAGTTAAATATTAAATTCAACAGCCCTTTCCACTTTGTGAATGCTGATATTTGTACATATTTTTGCATAATTTTTCATGCAATTTTATTTACTTGTTTTAGATGCAGAAGTAGACATAATGTGATGCATGTTGCTGAATTGTCTTTGAAAAAGGTGGTAAAAATTTAACTTAGCACCACATTGGGCCTACAATTTCTCCAGTAAGAAGAAGAGAGCCCAGGGTAAACATTTAGTTTTTCTAGCATTGCAGGATACTTCCTGGGAGAACCACTTGGTTTTCATCTCACAGGGATCATTGGGGTAATCTGTGGAGCTCGACCACTAGGGAACAGATTAAAAAAAAAAAAAGATAAAAGATAAACAGAAAGTTGGGGCAGAGAATACAGCCGCTTCTTGGCAGACCATTTCTGACAGGTGGTGTCCCCCAAGCAGAGAATGCCAGGGAGCTCAGCATGTGGTTCTGCCTAGTATGGGTCTGCAGCTAACATACCATACTAGCAAAGGAGCCCATTCTATATATAGTCCTCCCCAGGAAGGGAAGCAAGTTTACTGCCCCAGCTAACTGCTTAGCATAACCTCTGGTCCACCCCACCAGGAACCATGGCCATAGATGTGTGTCAGCCATGGAGCACATTTTGTGACTAACCAAGACAGGGAAGCAAATGAGCGGCCCTTGCCAACTGTTGAGCATAGTCTCCAGTCCTGCTCAACCAAGAAGCTTAGGCAGAGGACCAGGACAGCTGCAGAGCTCATTCTACAGCTCTGCCTCACAACAGACGGCAGCCTATAACCTTGCCCAGACTCTGAGCAAAGCCTGTGGACTTGCCCAGACAGAGATAACAGCCCTGATATATCTCACTTTTTTGAGGAAATTATAAGTAGCATCATATTTTAAGGGCTTCCCAGGTGGCTCAGTGGTAAGGGATCTGCTTGCCAATGCAGGAGACTCAGGAGATGCAGGTTCAATCCCTGGGTCATGAAGATCCCCTGGAGTAGGAAATGGCAACCTACTCCAGTATTCTTGCCTGGAAAATTCTATGGACCAAGGCGCCTGGCAGGTCACAGTCCATGGGATCACAAAAGAGTCAAACACGAATGAAGCAACTTAGCATGCATGCATGCATATATACATATATATATATATACACACACACATATGTGTTTACATTCCATGTGCCTTTATATTTGAAGAGAACTTCTTTTTTGTTATAGATGATTTTTTAAATTTATTTATTTTTAATTGAAGAATAATTACAATATTGTGTTGGTTTCTGACATACATCGGTGTGAATCAGTCATAGGTATACATATATTCTCTCCTTCCTGAACCTCCCTCCCACCTCCCACCCCATCCCACCCCTCTAGGTTGTCACGGAGCACTGATCTGAGCTCCCTGAGTCATGCAGCAAATTCCCACTGGCTATCTGTTTTACAAAGGATCGTGTATATATGTCACAGCTACTCTCTCAATCTGTCCCACCCGTTCCTTTCCCCAGTGAGTCCACAAGTCTGTTCTCTGTGCCTGTATCTCCACTGCTGTCCTGCAGATGAGTTCATCGGTACCATCCTTCTAGATTCCATATATATGCTTTAACATGTGATATTTGTCTTTCTCTTTTTGACTTATTTCACTTTGTATAATAGGCTCTAGATTCATCCACCTCATTAGAGCTAACTCAAATGCATTCCTTACAGCTGAGTAATATGCCACTGTATATATGTACCACAGCTTCTTTATCCATTCTGGATGATGATGTGTTTTCATTCTTTTAGTTTTTTTTAAATTAGAGTGTAATTACTTTACAATATTGTGATGGGTTTTGCCATACATCAACATGGATCAGCATTAGTTGATGATGTGCTTTTTAAAATTAATTAATTTATTTTAATTGGAGGCTAATTACTTTACAATATTGTAGTGGTTTTTGCCATACATTGACATGAATCAGCCATGGATGTACATGTGTCCCCTATCCTAACCCCCCCACCCACCTCCCTCCCCATCCCATCCCTCAGGGTTGTCCCAGTGCACTGGCTTTGAGTGCCCTGTTTCAAACTTGGATTGGTGATCTATTTCACATATGGTGATATACATGTTTCAATGCTATTCTCTCAAATCATCCCACCCTCACCTTCTCCCACAGAGTCCAAAAGTCTGTTCTTTATATCTGTGACAAAATGGATTAAAGATCTAAATGTAAGACCAGAAACTATAAAACATCTAGAGGAAAACTTAGGCAAAACACTCTCTGATGTAAATCACAGCAGGATCCTCTATGACCCACCTCCCAGAGTAATGGAAATAAAAGCAAAAATAAATAAATGGGATCTAATTAAACTTAAAAGCTTTTGCACAATGAAGGAAATTATAAGCAAGGTGAAAAGACAGCCTCCAGAATGGGAGAAAATAATAGCAAACAAAGCAACTGGAAAAGAATTAATCTCAAAAATATACAAGCAGTTCATGCAGCTCAATACCAGAAAAATAAATGACCCAATCAAAAAATGGGCCAAAGAACCAAATAGACATTTCTCCAAAGAAGACATACAGATGGCTAACAAACACATGAAAAGATGCTCAACATCACTCATTATCAGAGAAATGCAAATCAAAACCACAATGAGGTACCATCTCATGCTGATCAGGATGGCTGCTGTCAAAAAGTCTACAAGCAATAAATGCTGGAGAGGGTGTGGAGAAAAGGGAACCCTCTTACACTGTTGGTGGGAATGAAAACTAATAAAGCCACTATGGAGAACAGTGTGGAGATTCCTTAAAAAACTGGAAATAGAACTGCCATATGACCCAGCAATCCCACTGCTGGGTGTACACACCGAGGAAACCAGAATTGAAAGAGACACGTGTACCCCAATGTTCATTGCAGCACTGTTTATAATATCCAGGACATGGAAGCAACCTAGATGTCCATTGGCAGATGAATAGATAAGAAAGTTGTGGTACATACACACAAAGGAATGTTACTCATCTATTAAAAAGAATACATTGGAAACAGTTCTAATGAGGTGGATGAAACTGGAGCCTATTATACAGAGGTAAGTAAGTCAGAAAGAAAAACACCAATACAGTATATTAACACATATATATGGAATTTAGCAAGATGATAATGATGACCCTATATGCGAGACAGCAGAAGAGAGCTTCTTGTGCACAGAATACAGTTGGGTAAAGCTTTAAAAATCCATTGTGATAATCTCTGTGTTTTAAATATATATATTTTAAAATATATATATATATTTAAAACACAGAGATATTACATTACACAAAATATATTACATTGGAAACAGTGTATATTACATTCCACATGCCCATATTATTATATTTGAAGAGAGTTTCTTGTACACAGAATACAGTTGGGTCAGGCTTTAAATCCAATGTGATAATCTCTGTGTTTTAGTTGGTATATTTAAATCATATGGGCTTCCCTAGTAGCTTGGCTGGTAAAGAATCTGCCTACAAAGAGATCCTGGTACACTTACTGGGTCATGAAGATCCTCTGGAGAAGGGATAGGCTACCCATCCCAGTATTCTTGGGCTTCTCTGGTAGCTCAGACAGTAAATAATCTGCCTGCTATGTGGGAGACCTGAGTTTGATCCCTGAGTTGGGAAGATCACCTGGAGGAGGGCACAGCAACCCACTCCAGTATTCTTGCCTAGAGAATCCCCATAGACAGAGGAGCCTAGTGGGCTACAGTCCATGGGATCTCAAAGAGTCAGACACAGCTGAGCAACTAAGCACAGCACAGGTCATATACATTTAATATAATTATTGATATAGTAAGGCCATTGTATTCATTTGCTTATATCTTTTGTTCTCTCCATTTCTGCTTGACTGTTTTACTATTACTGCCTTCCTGTGGGTTATTTGAACATTTTTTACAATTCCATTTTGATTCATTTATAGTATTTTTGAGTATCAAAAGCTCAGTAAGACATGGTCCCTGCCCTTGAGGGAATCATAGTGAACAGCAGTAGTTCTCAACCTTGTTTGAATATCAAGATAACCCATTGATATTGATATATATGCTGCTGCTGCTGCTAAGTCACTTCAGTTGTGTCCGACTCTGTGTGACCCCATAGACCACAGCCCACCAGGCTCCGCCAACCCTGGGATTCTCCAGGCAAGAACACTGGAGTGGGTTGCCATTTGCTTCTCCAATGCATGAAAGTGAAAAGTGAAAGTGAGGTCGCTCCGTCGTGTCCGACTCTTCGCGACCCCATGTACTGTAGCTTACCAGGCTTTTCTGTCCATGGGATTTTCCAGGCAAGTGTACTGGAGTGGGATGCCATCACCTTCTCCGAAATTGATATATATATAGATGAGATAAATGATATATGATAGATAAATAGATCAATATTAGAGAGATATTATATATTATATTTCTAGCATTATCTATCTTCCTATATCCTGCATAGAGATTGTTATTTTGTGGGAATGAGTTAGGATCCAGGGCCTGATGTTTAAAACCTCCACAATTCAATTCTTTTGTTGTTCTTGTTTTCTTTATAAGAAAACAATTGTATCTTTATTAACGTACAATTCACATATTATAAAATTCACAACTTTAAAGTGTACAGTTCTTTGGTTATAGTATATTTACAGAGCGTTACAAAAGTCAGAACTATCTACATTCTACTCCCATGGATTTGCTTATTCTGGACCTTCCGTATAAATAGAATAATAAAATAGGTGGTCTTTTGTGTCTGGCTTCTTTCATTTAGCATCTTCAAGGTTCATCCATGTTGCAGCAAGTGTTATACTTTATTCTCAATTTATTGTTGAATAGTATACCATTGTATGGATATATCATGAATTGTTTATTCTTTTTTGGTTGATATTTAGGTTATTTTCAACTAATGGCTATTTTGAATAATGTTGCTATAAACATTCTTGTAGCAATTTTGTGTGGATTCAAAGTTTGAATCTGATATCCTACTAAAACTGTAAACCAATAATTGAGAGCCTCACTGCCTATGAAAATCTTTTGCAATAATGGAAATAGTGTGTATTGGCAATGTGCAAAGTAGTAGCTGTTGGCTACATGTTATTAACCACTTGTAGAAACTGTGATGACATTTTAATTTTATTTCCTTTTAATTAATTTTAATTTTACTAGCCACATGTCACTAGTGGCTACCATATTGGACAGTATAGAAGAAGATCTGGGTGTAGGAAGATAAATATTGATATTAAAATATGGATTGGTAAAGAATGAAGACATAGGCAGGGGATAAGATAATAAATTATTTAAAAATTCCATCTGGAGAAGATGAGGATCACAACTAAGCCAATAGTAGAAGAGATAACCTGAGGAGAAAAATCCAAGAGACATCTTAGACTGGACATGAATAGGTTGATGATTTAGAGGAATGGAGAGCAAGGAGTCTAGGAGGACTTAAGCCCTGCTTTTATGTCTAGGCCTCACCTGGATAAGCGTATGTAAGTTTAAACTTGTATTTTTAATGTTTAGCCACATAGAGGCATTCCCTCTAAACTCTGCTAATATTCAATTAACTAAAATCTAGAATTCATTGGTAGAGAAAGTGTACTCATTACAGATTTGAACATTTTAACAGTTACTATTATTATTTTAAGGACTGCCATTCTTATTTTTTTATTTAATTTTTAATATTTTAAGAAAAATACAGTTAACATGCAAAGCATTGCTGTTACTGTATTGAATAAACAGACAAATAAAAATCTGTGACTTTTACTTCAGAGGTGAATTTGTAATCTACAGAAGTTTTCCTATCACTATTTTATATTTGCAGAGCATATCAGGATCTTGGGTAGCAGTCACATAGTAACTACTGTAAAAAGATATTGAATTCATAGTGCATGCTAATTCTGTCAGGTTGTGTCATTATGTTATTTAATTGTTAATGGAAAAAGAATTAGGGAACAGTGCATGCTTGTTTTGACAGTGGCAGCTCTAATGGTTAGTAAAAATTTAGTCAATAGGACACATTTTATGAAAAACCAATGAAATACACAATTATCACTTTCCTCATCTCAACCATGTTTTTCTCAGATTGTCTTTCAGCTGTAGAATATATTTATATTACAGTGATAATGTGTGTGTGTGTGCTCCTCACTCAGTCGTGTCTGATTCTTTGCGACCTCATGGTCTGTCCATGAAATTCTCTAGGCAAGAATATTGCAGTGGGTTACCATTCCCTTCTCCAGGGGATCTTTCTGATCCAGGGATCAAACCCAGGTCTCCTGCATTGCCTTCAGACTCCTTACCATCTGGCTACTAGGGAAGATAATGTATAGGGATGCAGATGTAAGGCATACATTCTCTTTATATTTATTGAATGACTGAGATAAAAGGTTTTTAGTGGGTTTTCAGAAGAGAGTTATATCTCACTTTATTAAGTCAAACTTTTAGTCCTTGTCTGCTTCTTAATTAGCTGTATGACAGAGTAAACACATTCAATCTGGTCTAACTTTAATTATAAAATCATGTGGTTGCTAGTAAACAAGGATATTCAAATTAAAACAACAATAACATGTCATATTTTATCCACCATACTGGAAAAATTATTTTAAAATATCAAGTGTTGGTTAAGATATGAAGCTAAAGGAAATTTTATATACCGTTTATAAGAGTAAAACGTACACAGTGCTAGTTTTCTATCGCTGCCTAACAAATAACCACAAACTGAGCAGCTTAAAAACATATCCACTTATTACCTCATACTTCTGTAGGTTAAAGTTCAGACACAACATAACTGGGTTATCTGCTTAGATTCTTACAGGAATGAAATCAAGATTTTGGCTTGCTCTGTTCTGGTCAGGAGACTGGGGTAGAATCTACTAAACGTGTTTATGTTGTTGTCAGTATTCAGGTGTGTGTGTGTGTGTGGTTGAAGGAGTGAAATTCCCATTTTCTGGCTGACTGTTGGGTGGGGGTCATTATCAGCTCCTAAAGCTACCCACAGATCCTATTAATATCATTTCTCCATATTCATAGCCAGCAACAGAGAATATCTCTTGTGTCAAAAACCTCTTGTGGTTTTTTTTCATCTGCGGAAAGAGCCCAGTCCCTTTAAAGAGTTTACCTGATTATTAAGTCCACTCCAGATAATCTCCCTATTTTAAAATCTACTGGGATTTTAATTATATCTGCAAAGTCCCTTAACAGCATCACTAAGATTATTTCTTGTATTGCTGGGAGAAGGTGTATATATACCTGGGGCCAGTCATCTTTGAGATCATTACTTTTACCCCAGAACACTTAAGAGTTCTGTTTTGGCAGCACAAAGCAAATTAAAAATGCACACTCTCTATAAAACAACAAGTCCTCTTCTTAAAAAAAAATCTAGAGCTGTTATCATATGTGTGCATCATGATATTTTTTTAAAATGTGTGTATTGCAACATAGTTTGAAATACAGACAATTTGGGAAGAACACAATTATCCAGTGATATAATACATCTATTGTGGTATATTCATGTAACAGATGATTCAATGGTGAAAATAAACTAAATATATACATATACATATTAGAAGATATGTTACATAATGTTGAGTGAAAAAAAGAACAAATTCCTGAATTTAGTATATAATTCATGTAACTTTTGTAAAGGACGGAAAATTAATGAAATTCTTTCTAATTATTATAGATAAAAACATGAATATGTACAAACTGGATATAACTCAACATCTTATTACCTCTTAAGACCTTAGGCAAGTTATTTAATTACTCCTTGGTAAAATGATCATCCATAAAATGTAGATTACTATGAGGATTAAATAAGCAAGTCTTTGGAAAGTGTTAACCATCTAGTACACATTAAGTACTTAAGAATTTGTTAAATAGATATAAATAGATAACTATAAAACTTTAACTGGACAGATACTTACTGAACAGTTACAGTGAGTGTTTATCTCTGGGGAGACAAGAAGGTAAATTACAGTGTTCATGGAGGACTTCTACTTACTTCATCCATGGTTTTACTTTCAGTTAATTCTAAACGGCGGAAACATGAGTTTTTGTTACATTGTGTGTACATTTTGTCATTTTAAAAATTAAAAGTCAAGGAATACTTTTAAAATGACCATTATAAAAATACCTTGATCCTTAAAAATAAGAGTGTTATCCTATATGATGTTTAATGTATAGACATACATCTACCTATTCTTGACCATATATTCTGTGATAAGTGCATTCTAATGATGACATGAGTAAATTGTCATATTTATTTATACCGCTTTCTTTTAGTTTATAAGAAGTGACCTTAAGGGATAAGCTTAATTGGTAGTATAGATTCTGAAAAGTAGTCACTTCCGGAATCTGATTTCCCATAAGCACTGGGCAAAGCACAGTATACAATTGTGCCTTGATATTTGACATTTACAATGTCAGGACTAATTGCTGTTATCTGAGCAGCAACTTAAAATATCAAGATAAAATGAAGAACTGGTTAGTACAAAGATTAGAAGTTTTTGAGATTTTAAAAAAATTTTACATATTCTCAAAGAATGATAGTTCCAAGTTATCATTCATTACTCAAAGCTCATACCAGCAAATTGGAAAAAAATACAATAACAGATGCCATGGGTGACTGCAGTACTCTGCCATTAGTTTGACTTGTGTTTTTCATTTGGTGACTGGGTGAGTCACTACAGAGAGCTATAAAGTAAAATAAAGAAGATTCAAGATTTTAATAAGACATTATCTTGAGCTCTTCACATTGAAGATAATTTATCTCTGTCTGGATGCAAGTGTTTATATATGTGAACACTCAAACAAAGATAGTGACCCCAATAAACAGGCATAGTAATAAAATCCTTTTGTAAGTGAAGATGAAATACTGGCTCAGTTCAGTTCAGTTCAGTCGCTCAGTCATGTCTGACTTTCCGACCCCATGAATTGCAGCACGCCAGGCCTCCCTGTCCATCATCAACTCTCGGAGTTCACTCAAACTCATGTCCATTGAGTTGGTGATGCCATCCAGCCATCTCATCCTCTGTTGTCCCCTTCTTCTCCTGCCCCCAATCCCTCCCAGCATCAGAGTCTTCTCCAATGAGTCAACTCTTTGCATGAGGTGGCCAAAGTACTGGAGTTTCAGCTTTAGCATCAGTCCTTCAAATGAACACCCAGGACTAATCTCCTTTAGGATGGACTGGTTGGATCTCCTTGCAGTCCAAGGGACTCTCAAGAGTCTTCTCCAACACCACAGTTCAAAAGCATCAATTCTTCAGCGCTCAGCTTTCTTCACAGTCCAACTCTCACATCCATACATGACCACAGGAAAAACCATAGCCTTGACTAGACGGACCTTTGTTGGCAAAGTAATGTCTCTGCTTTTCAATATGCTATCTAGGTTGGTCATAACTTTCCTTCCAAGGAGTAAGCGTCTTTTAATTTCATGGCTGCAGTCACCATCTGCAGTGATTTTGGAGCCCAAAAAAATAAAGTCTGACACTGTTTCCACTGTTTCCCCATCTATTTCCCATGAAGTGATGGGACCAGATGCCATGATCTTAGTTTTCTGAATGTTGAGCTTTAAGCCAACTTTTTCGCTCTCCTCTTTCACTTTCATCAAGAGGCTTTTAAGTTCCTCTTCACTTTCTGCCATAAATGTGGTGTCATCTGCATATCTGAGGTTATTGATATTTCTCCCAGCAATCTTGATTCCAGCTTGTGCTTCTTCCAGCCCAGCGTTTCTCATGATGTCCTCTGCATATAACTTTAAGCAGGGTGACAATATACAGCCTTGACGTACTCTTTTTCCTATTTGGAACCAGTCTGTTGTTCCATGTCCAGTTCTAACTGTTGCTTCCTGACCCGCATATAGGTTTCTCAAGAGGCAGGGTCAGGTGGTCTGGTATTCCCATCTCTTTCAGAATTTTCCACAGTTTATTGTGATCCACACAGTCAAAGGCTATGGCATAGTCAATAAAGCAGAAATAGATGTTTTTCTGGAACTCTCTTGCTTTTTTGATGATCCAGCAACTACTTATGTATATAAATGTGACACAAGAATCATTATTCTATTGAGATCTTGAAGGTCAAATATATGTCTCCATCCAATGTTCTGTCTCAGCAGACAGTTCTGATCCTACTATGATGTCTCTGCTTATTTGCTTATGGGAAACTGCCTTTTAAAAGAGAAGTATTTAATGTCCATTTTTTATCTTCTTCTACAGAGAATATTTATTTGGTTTTCCAGAATAATATTCTCAGGTTTCCAAATTCAAAACAGCTAGATGGCTGGGTGAGAAAGATTATTACTGTTATTCAGTTGGTGGCTTGATCCACATTAATCTAAATCACTGGTTTGAATGCTTCTTAATGAATCGACTCATCTATTCATAGTTATATCAACCAGCTATTATGTTGTGTGCCAATATCATGACTAATTACTGGGTAAAAGCTAGTGAAAAGCAAGACAAATGAGCAAAATTATGTATTATATCTCAGTTTTGCTTTATATTCTCAATGTTATATATTTATGATATTTAATCCTTTGTAATGAAAGTATCTAGATATCAGAGTAAATATGCTCCCACATGTTACTATTGCTCAAGTCCTAATATTGAGAATAAAAGAAGACTTTATGAATTATGTTTCTCCCCTATCTGTGCCTATAGACTCTATATACCTCTTTAAAGTATTTGGTGATTATTTTTCTTCTAGCTCCCTACAAATAATAAAACTTAAGTACCATTTTTTGTCAGTGGTCAGATTTATGTAGGGGCTTCCCAGGTGGTGCTAGTGGTAAAGAACCCACCTTCCAATGCAGGAGATGTAAGAGATGCGGGTTTGATCCCTGGGTCAGGAAGATTCCCTGGAGGAGGGCATAGCAATCCACTCCAATATTCTTGCCTGGAGAATCCCATGAACAAATGAACCTGGTGGGCTACAGTCCAATAGGGTTCCAAAGAGTCAGATATGACTGAAGTAACTTAGTACAGCACAGATTAATATGAAGTGAAGTCACCCAGTCAGCTCTTTGCAACCCCATGGACTGTAGCCTACCATGTCCTCTGTCCATGGGATTTTCCAGGCAAGAGTACTGGAGTGGGTTGCCATTTCCTTGGACTGGCCTTATTATCAGTTAAAGTTATCAGAGATGGGAATGGACTTAAGTGTTACAGCAATTATTGAGAATACACCTTGGTTTGTTTCAAAGCTAAAATTCACCTCCCATCTATAATTGTAGTTGGAAACATGAATAGAGAAGATTAATGGACATTTAGGTGTCAAGACTCAAAGTAAAATTACAGTCATATAATAAGCAGAGATATTTTGAAATGAAAAGTGAGTATCCAAAATCTTGAAAGTCTCTAGTGTTACAGGTTCTTCAAATTATGTATGAAGCGAGCTCGCTCAGTCGTGTCCAACTTTTTGCGACCCCATGGACTGTAGCCCACTAGGCTCTTCCATCCATGGGATTCTCCAGGCAAGGATACTGGAGTGGGTTGCCATTTCCTTCTCCAGGGGAACTTCCCGACCCAGGGATCGAACCCTGGTCTCCCGCATTGCGTGCAGGCGCTTTACCCTCTGAGCCACCAGGGAAGCCCCCGATATATATGTATACATATATATATATATATACACACACACACACACACACATATATGTATTATAGTCCATACATATTGCAATTATTATTATAACATATTAAAATTTCAACCAGGAAAGGCTAAAGTACAACACAGATTCTTGAAGTTGGTAGGTGCTAGGTCATATCATCTTCGCATCTGAATCAAAAATGTTCACATCACTATTCTGCAGACACTGTGAGCTAGTACCTATGTAACTTTCACACTATTTGTTCAAAATCAACTGGTTTGAAGAGATGAGATGAAATAAATAGAAAACCACAGTCTGTCAGGTGTTAATGGGACCAAAAATCCCATGGTCAATTGTGAGACACACTGAAACTTTTATCCTTCTTGGAGAACACTTAGTTGATTGGTATTGCAACTCCTCTGGCAAAAGGTCTCAGTGGACTCCCATATTCCATGAAAATGGATTTGTCTCATCTTGAACTTCTTGCTGCACTGAGCACCACTGATCATTGCTTTCTTCTTTTCCTCTCTTCCCCAACCAGGCCTTTTAAAATATATCTTCATTGTTGTTCTCCCCTTATGTTTACTAATAAATCAATGTCAGTACAAACTGTTCAAACATTACATAAATATATAAAATAAGAAACAAGTCCCATATTATACCACATCTTAGAGACATACAGTTAACCCTTTTACATATATTCTTATATATAATGTTATGCTTATTCCTTTCATCTTCCCCCTCCTAATTTTAAACAAAGATAGGATTATAGTATGCCTCTGGTTTGCAATTTATTTATTTCATCTAACATTATCAAAGCTACTTCTCCGTGTCAGTAAATAATCAACTCCAGAATTTTAACAGCTCTCTAATATTCCACCCAGAGAAGGCGTTGGGACCCCACTCCAGTACTCTTGCCTGGAAAATCCCATGGATGGAGGAGCCTGGTAGGCAGCAGTCCATGGAGTCGCTAAGAGTCAGAAACGACTGAGCGACTTCACTATCACTTTTCACTTTTGTGCATTGGAGAAGGAAATGGCTACCCACTCTAGTGTTCTTGCCTGGAGAATCCCAGGGACGGGGAAGCCTGGTGGGCTGCTGTCTATGCTGTCTAAGAGTCGGACACGACTGAGCAGCAGCAGCTAGTATTCCATCATTTGGAGAACAATCTAACTAGTCAAGCATATCCATGGACAGTCCTCCAACCATGCTTGCCATTTCAAAAATCACTCTTGCTATCAATGATCTTCTGGATTTCTATTTTTTTTAATCATATCATCTGCAAGTAATTATAACTTCTTCTTTCCCAATATTTATCTTTCATTTTCCTATCTTTAAAAACTGCCACATCTAGAATTTTTATAATACTGGTGGTGACTTTTAGAATCCTTGTTTTGTTTCTTACTTTCATAGGAATTCTTCTGTGAGGAATTTTATTGTTCTATTTAATTATAGTCAATGTTGTACCATTAAAGAGGACTGTGGTTCAGGTTTGAAACATAGCACATGAACACACTCTCCATATGAAGACTATATTTTCTCATACTTTATTAAGGACTTTATCAGAATTGTAGTAGGGTTTTGTTAAATTATTTAGTAGAATTTATTAACATCATCATGTCTTATTTGATGTGTTAATATGATACATTGAAATAATAGACTTCTCAATAGTGAAACACTCTTTGCATTCAAGAATACAGGATGCTTGGGGCTGGTGCACTGGAATGACCCAGAGGGATAGTATGGGGAGGGAGGTGGGAAGGGGGTTCAGGATGGGGAACACGTGTACACCTGTGGAGGATTTATGATGATGTATGGCAAAACCAATACAATATTGTAAATTAAAAAGAAAAAAAAGAATTAGCTTCACTTTGCATGGTATGGTTTCCCTTAAATACACTGATGGGTTAAATTCACTATATTTGAAAAACACATTGCATTTATTTATCTATATATGTAAAACTAGTCTTTTCTCATTTTGTGCAATTTTAATAAAGTCTTAAAATCAATATTATGCTGCCCTCCTATAGAAAAAAGGAAACTTTTCTCTTTGGGTTCTGAAGTGGCTCAAAATGAAATATTCCTTCACAATGGGAAATAATTTCTTTGTGAGATCATCAGGGTTAGCATGCCTATTACATGTGTATAATTATATGTTTATATGTTTGATTTTCTTGGAGGAAAGGCAAGTACGTAAACAAAGTAGCATTCACAGTTTTCTAGAGTTAATGGTCTGTTCTTATCTATTCTTGGAAAAAGTTTAGTTATTTGTATCTTCTGGTAATTTCTTCACTCAGATTTTACAGTTACCTGGCTACAGCCCTTGGGGTGGCAAAGAGTCGGACACGACTGAGCAACTGAGCATGCACACACATCTTATAAATAAATCTGTGCCTGTGGTTGTTTCTTCTTCTTCACTCTAAATTCTCTGTATGTGTGCTTTTGTGATTATAATTCCGAGGGAATGAGCATCCTCCACCGGATACCCCATGTCCTTTGGTAGCCTTGGAAAAGTGGCAGAGCCCTGCACCTGTGGCACTGAGGCAGGAAATCAAACACGGGCTACTAGCAGCTGGTGATACTCCACCTCTGTGAGGCTGCCAGGGCTTTGGCATGTCTGCCAGCCTGCCAGTGCCAGCAGGCTGTTGAGAGTTCTGGAGACATCTCAGACCAGCAGGTTAAGTGGTACAGCAATGATTGTGAAGTCCTGGTTTGTGACCAAAGTCTGACTTTTCATTCTCCAAGAAGGTACCAGCAGTTGACCAAGGATAAAGCTTCATTAGTGGACCAATATGAGATCCTGGGGCAAATATTTAGGGATGATATTGGAGAGACAAAACTGCCCTTTTTGACTGAGGTGGATACTAAAAATTATTATAGAAAAATTAGAAATATGTGTTGTCTCATGCTGATGACATCCTTGCATGTGGGTAAAATAGGCCTCTTCTATTTTATATTCTGCCCTACCCCTCCCCCTCTTAAAGGCTTTTCTATTCTACTTGCCCCTAAAAGGGAGAGTTTCCCAGCATTTCATATCACTCACCTTTCCAGCAGTGAGAAATCTCATTCTGGAATATGTAACCAGTTCTTTACTGGGTATGTTCTCAAGGTGCCACAAAGGCACTGCAAATTCCACATGTCCCCAGCTGAGTTAATCACCCTCCACACATATCCTCTGTGGCTCTATTTTCTTTATTAATCTGTTGCCACTATTCACTGACATTCAATCCCAGAGTCTTAGAGCCCACCTAAATTCTCTGGTTTTATTCACCCTTCAAGTGAAATACCAAATACTGCTTGTTCACTTTATTTTCCCCTCATTTTTTCTAATACCTCCCTCCCTCTCCACACTTACCTCAAATATCCTGGTGCAGGCTCTCATCATCTCCTTGAATTTTCTTCAGTAACATGTGATGCACTGAATCCAAGTGAAGCCAGGGTACAATAAACCAGGAAACCCTACTAGGTTCAGCTGAGCATTTAAAAAATGTAGTCTTATGTAATCCATTTGCAGATATGTGAACCTGAACTGCAGGTGTTCTCTGCCTTTGGTTTAACAGTATTTTTATTGTTTGCCCTCATTTCCTCATATTCTTGATCTTTATTTCAGAATTTACTTGGTACTCTGACCACAAATCTAATTAACTTGGCCACAGTGGCTTAGAAACAAAGGATCAAGATTAAGTGGATATCTGATTGGCAAGGAGTACAGAATTTGATGACACTCTGTTGGCAAGAGTGTGGTGAATCAGGCGTGTATACATTACTTATGGGAGATTAAGCTGGTAGGACCCTTTTGGAGGGTAAATTGGCAATGGCTATTAAATATAAAATTGACCCAGCAATTCCACTTCTAGGAATTTATCCTGTAGATATACTTTCACATGTGCATAAAGATGTATGCACCTAAGTAATCACTGTAAAACAGTTCATAGTAACAAAATCAGAACCAATATAAATGCTCATTAAAAATGTTATGAAGAAATAAAATATGTCCCAATCATATTTTAGGGAATACTATACAATTAAAATGAATTAGGTAGATATGTATGAGAGAAAATTTTAAGGTTTGGTTATAAAAGGCACGGATATGTAAAACACATGCTATCATTTGTATAAAAATTGCATACGCACATACATATATGCTTTCACACACACACACACACACACACACACATACACACACACACACATATATATATATAGACTATCTCTAAGTGGACAGACACACAAGATGTACTCTTCTGACCCAGAGGCAAATCAGGGAACTTGGGGTATGAGACTAAATTTTCACTATACACTTTTATAAAGTATGATTCTTTTTTCACGTTCATGTGTTACTTAAGTTAAAACAAAATGTGGAAAGTCTTGATAGATGTAGTTTAAAATATATAAAATATCTTCATATGTAAAATGGCATGTATTTATGCCTTTTCCTCACATGGGAAGTAACATATACACATACCCAAGTACATAGTATATGTGAGTAGGTGGTTATGAGCACAATATGTATGGTCGTGTAAATGAAAACCAGTGTGTTAAATCATCTTAAAAACACAAGACACCTAACTGCCCTAACTGGTAGCAAATATATTTAGGTAAGGTATTCAAGACTGGCGTGCTGCAGTCCATGGGGTCGCAAAGAGTGGGACATGACTGAACAACTGAGCTGATGGTATTCAAGATGTCACTGAATCTTTTAACCCATGATAAGAGCATAAGTTTGCTTTTCAAAACCAAACAGACAGAGTACTATGTGCATAGGTGATATTTCACCTTGTTTCTCTTCTGGAAGATTTTGACTTTAATATATTCCTAGAAGGGCAATTAAGAAAAAATATATGTTTAAGCATTCAGAAACTTTAGCGTAGCACTTAATTGCCAAAATGCTGAATGTATTTTATTTTTCTTTCCTGCAGTGCACCACATACTCAATCCAGATAAAAGGCTTATCCACATATACAATAAAAAATGGTCAACAACACCTACATTGAACACAACAGTCAGCCTTTCTCTGTAAATGGCTGCCTGGATAGTGTTACCTAAAATGTAACGAAACGTTCACCCCAAAAGTACCTCCCTGATTGTCCTGCCACAGAGGCCAGTTCTGATTAGCTCTAAAATTTGTAGCATAAATACTACCCAAGTAAGCAGGCTATAATATAGCACATTTAGACAAGAAGACTGAGGGCCTGGGGGTACTGATGCTTAAATTTTTTACTAAATAATCAAAATTGTGATTAATAGGATGAACATAATTATAAGATTTTTTTAAAAAGAGAACATATTTTAAAGTGTTTTATATACCAACAATATACAAACAACAAACAGTTTCCAACATCCAAATGAAACATACCCCAAATGGTGACAATCTAGAACTTGAAATGCATTTTCTAATTGGAGTAGGGCTATAAACCTGCTCTGTTATATGATGGGTAGTTCCTTGGATCAGCCCAAAAGACACTTTATAAGCACACATTTCCCGGAAACACAATATATCTGAAATGTGTAAAAGACCTGAAGTTACTATTGAAACATTGATCAAACTAAAGTAGTGAATTATAGTAGGAACCATGACTGTGTGAGCCAAGAGAAAGCACGTGTGAATCATTCAATGAGAACACAATTAAGGATCAGCCAAATTCTGTGTGAGAGGCAAAAGAGATGGTGGTTGGAGGAGATGCAGAAAAATCTGAAAGCCAAGTGTTGACTGCCCAAGAGACCACTTTTGCCTTCTCTCTCTTTGCCTAATAAACTAAGCAAAGGTAAACTGGACCCCTTTCCCCTGGAAGATAAAAGCCACACAGAATCAAAAGCACAAACACAGAGTGAAGGAGGAAAGTGGGAGGGGACTGGAAGGTAAATCTGGGCACTTTGAGGACAGGGCGGCCATCCTTAGCTCCAGAGGCCTGCATAGTTCCCATGGAGGCCTGAAGGTAGAGGGCCGCCAGCAACGAAGAGCTTCATCTCCGGCCAGTTGTAGCAGTGGGTGTAGAGCGCATTGGGGAACTCGCCGATGCCACCGAAGTAGTTCACCCATAGGTCATCATGGTTGAGCCAGCCTCTGCCACAGGTCAGCTTGAGCTTCCTCCCTGCATGCCCCGGAGAGGAGTACAGGCTGACCGAGGCCCTCTCCTCCAGGAACTTCTGCGCGCGGACGTCATAGAAGAGCAAAGAGCCGTGGCCAGTGCCCACGGTGACGATGTGCTCATAGAAGCTCAGGGAGCGCACACCCGTGCCGCCCTCCCGGGAGCACAGTGGCCGAATGTTCTGCTGGCGCTGCCGTGGATCCAGGAAAGAGACATGGGACTGGGAGCCCACCGCATAGAGGGACAACTCATCGCAGTAGGTCAGGCACACGTTCTCTCGGCAGTAGGGCAGCCTGATGGACAGCAGCCTGGACAGGGTGCTCCGGGCTTTCCACAGGTGGAAGTAGCCGTCCAGGGACACGGCTCCCAGCTCCTGGTTCTTGGCGCTGAAGGCCAGGGCCCGCACCTTGCGGTTACTGGGGTTGGTGCTGGCCCTGGGGATGTTCTCCACATCCCGAGGACGGATGTGGGCATACACGGGGAGCCCTGCGTCGCTGTGCCAGGCAATGCTGCCCTGGAATATGTCGGGGTCTATCTTCCAGAGCGCCAAGGTGCCGTCGCGGGAGCCGCTCACGGCAACCGTGTCGCTCATCCAGGCGATGGCAAAGATCCAGTCCTTGTGGCCGTGGCGGTCGCCCAGGCACATGGGGTCCAGCGTTGGCAACTGGTAGATGGCAAGGCTGTTGGGGTTCTCACCCCCTGTGGCCAGCAGCGTCTTGGAGGGATTCAGCTGGATGGCATGGATGCCGCAGCCCGGCTGGGCGCGGGCCGGAGGAGGCCCTCGATCCCGCATGAGGGGGATGCGCGTTATCTGGCCCGACTGCACGTCCACCACGAAGAGCGTGTTGCACTTGGTACCGCAAACCACCTGCCTGACGTTCAGCCACTGTGACGCGAACACCTTGTTGAGGGTGCCCAGGGACAGCTCGCGCTCCTGCAGCAGCTCGGGGAGCTTCCGCACCGCGAAGCCGCGCAGCTCGCCATCGAAGCCCGGGAGTCTGGCGCGGCCCCGCGCGCCCACCTCGCGCCCCTTCAGGTAGTTCACCAGCGAGCGCCGCGCCGCCGGCCGCTTGGGCTTCTTGAGCGGCAGCGGCCCGTCCCCGTCCACCGCCGCGGTGACCTGAGACGACGAGCCCGCGGCGGCCTCCTGGAGCGCGGGCGCTTTCCGCTTCCTGCTACCTGTTTGCTGCGGGGCCATGCCGGGCGGCGGGCGGGTGGAGGCGGCGCGGCGGCGGCGGCGCGTGGCTCCCGGGTTGGCCGTGGCAGCGGTAGGGTCGGCGGGGGGCCGAGGCGGCCAGGGGCGCGGAGCCGACCGAGCCCGGGGCGCGGCGGAGGCGGAGGCGGAGGCGGAGGCGGAGGCGGAGGCGAGGGCGGGCGGCCCGGCGAGGAGAGGCGGCCAGGCGAGCGGAGCGCGGGGCGGCGCGCGGCAGCGAGGGCGGCGGCGACGTGGATCCAGGCGAGGGCGGGAAGTGCGGCCAGCGGCGAGGGCTGCGGGAGCGAAGTCGGTGTGGGACAAGGACGACGCTGGGGGCGAGGGCGAGGGGGCGGAGGCCGCGGGAGGGGCGGGCGTGAGGTGCCGGGTAGCACGCGCCGGGCAGGGAGGGGTCGGAAGGGGCCAGGAAGGAGAGGTCGGAAGGGGGCAGGTGGGAGGGGTCGGAAGGGGGCAGGAGGGAGGGGTGGATGGAGCCGCCGCTGGGGGAGACTCACCCAGGACAGTGCTCTGGTATTCCCTAGCGGTCTCCCAGCAAACACATCTAATACGCCTGCCCAAGCCCCCTGATCGCCTACTTGGGGAGTTTCACGACCCTCAGGACAGCAGCAACCAACTAACCTTCATAAAATCCTTACTGAAATAGTTCTGAAAGCTAAAGTACAGTCAAGTATGAGGCTAGAAGGAGCGCTGAAAGTTATCTGTTGAAACAAATGTGCAGTTGGTGCGATTTGTGGAACCTCTTTGTTGCAGTTAGTGAACTTGACCAGGGATGGTGGTGTTTGGCAGAGGCAAGGACCCTCCCCATTAGGGCTGTCTGTGGCCCCTCTTGTTTGACCACTCTACTGAAGTCTGTTAAAAATGTTCAACCGATTCCCGCACCGCCCCCCCAGGGTTCTCAAATTGAGTTCCCTGAGCTCAGGCACCAGCATCTTTCAAGGGTGCATTCCAAATATAATTCCCCAGGCTCCACCTCCCGCCCAGTGGGGTTAGGGTCTTGTGGTCGAGACTGAAGCTTCAGGATGGGGATCCCAGGTGGAGTCTTGTCATGTGTGAGAAGCCCGGTGGGAAGTTGGGGCAGGGCCTGAGGGATGTACAGGATTTCCAGAAGCACAGATAATGAAGATCTTTCCAGAAGGATAAAACCACATAGACACAATGGTGGAGAGCAGGAATTCAGAGCATGGGTTTAGCAGTATGTCCAGACGTGCTCAGTTACGCAGAGATACACGTGGCTGGTGGCCGAAACCAACTCTGCACGCACCCCAATCTTATCTAAAGCCGTGTTTGCTCAGTAGGTGCATTTGGGGAAGGGAAGTGGGTGCATTTGGGGAAGAAAAGTGAATTAAGTAGGAGAAGGCGATGGCACACCACTCCAGTACTTTTGCCTGGAAAATCCCATGGATGGAGAAGCCTGGTGGGCTGCCGTCTATGGGGTCGCACAGAGTCGGACACGACTGAAGAGACTTAGCAGCGGCAGCAGCAGTGAATTAACTATAGACCATGGATCCTTCCCACCACTCCCGTCCAACTGGAAAGTCACAGTGCCCACTCCTCCCTCATATTCCTCTCCATGTTTAATGCTATATCAGGAGGTGGGTGAGGATGGTAGATAGGGAGAGACCTGACAATGAAAAGAGTGCTGACAACTTCATAGTTAGAACTGACATTACTAGAGAATAACTGATTGCAAATTCCTTTAACTTAACCTACCATAATGCCGTAATGCTTTCCTTTTTTTTTTATTTCACCTCATAAAAATGGATATTATACAATAAGACTTCATGGCGTACTTTTTTCCTGTTGTGGTAGAACAAAATAGGCTGAATATTTTGGAAAAAAAAAATATATACATATATATGTATACACATATATGTAGATAAATACAGATATATTTCAACTGTAAAAATAATTTTTATAACAGCTATCATTTATTGATAGTGTATTTGTGTCATGCGTTGGAGGGCTGTGCTAAACACTTCAAATATTTTATGTGCATTCGGTCTCACAATAACTTTGTGAGGTAGGTTCTATTTTTATAGCCATAATTTAAAATGAGAGAACTGAGGCTCAGAAAGAGTAATGATGACTCCCTCATGGTCACACAGCTTGTAAATGGAAAAGTCAGATTGTGAATCCCTGTCTGACTCCAAGGCTTTTACTTGGAGTAAGTAACAACTACTCATTATTTTATAAATACAATTTTTCTATTTCTATCCCTTTAAAAACCATGTCAACTACCCCATCATGGAAATTTTACAGTTAGTGCATCTTGTGCACTTTCGAAAGACAGCCACAATTTCTAAAATGCATGAATAAATATTGAATGCAAATTATGTATAACAGTTTTATAGGATATTTAAAGGCAAAAATAGAATGTCTGAAACACTTTTTCTTTTACAAATTCTTTTAAAATAATATTTATAAAATGTAGTAATATATGCCTTCATTTGTTTGGTTTTTGTTTGGTAAAAATAACACCCATAGGAATAGTCCTAGTATTATGTCTCTCTACTTTTTGGATAATATAAATATGCAATATTTGTGTATAGTGATGTGTTTTTAGACAATGTACAGATTACTATTTTGTATTTGTAAATGAGTTGTGTTAATTTCATCTAGAATACATGAAACACATTTTATTTATGTCTATACTATCAGATTTCTTTGAGCTTTTCACTTCAAGATGTAAAGCTTCCAGACCAGAGCCAAGTTATGTTGAGAGATTTACAGTTTTGTTTGGCTTACAAAATTGAACTTTTATTTACATTTGATTGCTTCCATTTTTTGGAAAACACAATGTCTGGTAATATATAAGTTTACACACATTTATTGTTAAAGTGCATTTACTGTTAAAGCAGTAGATATAAAAGCCTGAAGATAAAATTTCAGATGTCTGCATAGCCTTCTGAGTATCAGGGTCTCCATTATATTTTGTTACCTGTGAGAGCCACTGTATGTATGACAACATCTTGTCAGCCCTTACTAATCTATTTGTACATTCATTATTTCTTTGTGCTACTAACATATCTCTGAGTAAATCTGTATTGGCCTCACCTATCTCCCCTACACCAGATTCCCCTCCATTGGTTAGGGGCTTATATGAATGGTTTCAGGGCACTGTCTCATCCTGTTCTCTAATCACTTAATCCATTTAAATGTTATTTTCTTAATCAGATTGTAAACTCCTCAAGGGATCAGGTGATGTTTCCTACTTCTTCCCTTCATCACATCCTTCTAGATAAACACTAAATGGTTTGTAAAACTTGCTTGTCCTATTGATAAACTAAAAGAACAAAGGAGAGAAACAAAATTAAATATCAAAAATATTACAAGTAAGATATTTCAAAATCAAATTACCTGAGCAGGGGAAGTGAAGGATTTGATTTGTAATATTGGCACACAACTTGCTTGATGTTATATATATATATAATGTCAATATAGATATCTGTATTGATCTATATATTACATATATTCAAACAAGTTATGTGGGATTGTCATCTATATCTATTTATCTCTATATATTTATATATGGTGCTTTTCAGCATCCTAGATCATTTTATCAACTGTGTCTGTCCACCTTTCTAATCTATGAATAAAGAAAAGGATCTGTCTAGCTAAAAAGCAAGTTAGATTACCAATTTAAAATTAGTTAAGGGAGAAGATTGGTTATTGCACTGTGGTATCATGAACAGAAGCTTGATTGTTAAATTATTTGTCTCAGGATGAAGGCACTGAAAAAGAAAGACAGGGTAATAATAAAACTGTTAGGTTAGTAACAAGTGTTTTTGAAGAAGTGTTCTTAAACTTTCTTTTATGTATTCTTCCATGCAAAAATAGATCTTAGAAACAGAGGCTTTAGAGATTGGAGCACACTCTCAGGTATAAAGGTATCTGTCTTCAGAGATGGGGCTATATAATTCTTTCTGATACATAGTCTATAGATGTAAAGCAAGGCTATCCTCAAGAATATTTTTGACATCTTGTCTATATTTACATGTATACCTTTCCATTATCTTTATCCACAAGTATAAGACACTAAAAAATAAAGAAATGTAGGTAATTAGGCTTGTTTTTAAAATAATACATGATAATGATAGCCTGTTATTTATAACAGACAAGGCAAACTATTCTTGAATTATTAAATTGAATAAATTGTCACTTAATCTCTAATTATAATACAGCCATAGCATTTCAAGCTGTGACCTTGTCAAGTTTCCTAAGATAAGCAGCTGTGAACCTGGTTTGTAGTCAGATGAGAGACTTGCTTCAAACCTCATGAAGCAGAATCTGGTAGGGATGACTCAGCAGGCTATGTTTCCCCCGACAAAGGCACTACTAAAGGCATATGCTGTCAGATGGGGAAATAAAGGAAAGATTTATCACAGTATTTCATTTACTAGAAACAGAATTATAGGGAAAGAGGCAATTTTGACTCCATGACCTCTTCCTTGCCCTTTCCCTCTCTATCTCCTCTAAGCGGAAAGAATGCGTCAGAGCCCAAGCTTGGGCTTTGTTTATTGAGAGGGTAGATTCAGAGCTGCTTGTATGTTTTATGGGAGGCTCAACAGTGTAGTTTTCTTGCCTGGAAAATTTCATGGACATTGGAACTTGGTGGGCTACAGTCCCTAGGGTCGCAGAGCTGGACATGACTGAAGTGACCTAGCACGCATGCACACACACACACACACACACACACACACACACACACACCAGTGTATTGCTTAAGAAAGTGGACCTCAGAGCCACATAGCATGGTTTGAATTCTGTTTATGTGGTTTTCTCATCTTTGAACTGGGTCAGCTAGTATACTTTCTTTGGGCTTTTTCTATTATCTATAAACAGGATAATAACACCTATGCCCTTGGGTTGTTTTGATGATTAAACACATAAAAAACACTAAGAACAGTATGGAAGATTAGAAGTTTTTAATTTCTCTTAAACCCTAATGACTTTCCCTCCTTTCCCTTATTTAAAGTTACAAAGACAATTTAGAAGTCTCAGAAATGGGAGTTTTTGAGTGTGCACTGCAATACAATGCACATTTAAACACCCTTACTAAAAACTAGTACACACAGGGATAAAATATTTGCAGAAATAGCTGTTTGTCTGCTCACATACAGCTCATTAATCTCGATTATCTGTCCAATCTATAGATAAACATTCTGTCTAGTCTATAGGGTTAGGGTTATCTATAGGGTTATAGATAAATATTCATATGGGAAGAATTTATTGTAGAAAGAGGGCTTCCCTGGTGGCTCAGATAGTAAAGCGTCTGCCTACAATGCGGGAGACCTGGGTTTGATCCCTGGGTGGGGAATTTCCCCTGGAGAAGGAAATGGCAACCCACTGCAGTACTCTTACCTGGAAAATCCCATAGACAGAGGAGCTTGGTAGGCTACAGTCCATGGGGTCGCAAAGAGTCAGAGAGGACTGAGTGACTTCACAGCTCATTAATCTCGATTATCTGTCCAATCTATAGATAAACATTCTGTGCAATCTATAGGGTTAGGGTTATCTATAGGGTTATAGATAAGCATTCATATGGGAAGAATTTATTGTAGAAACAACTTTATAGTATGCTGCATGTCTCATTAAATGGTGTTTTTCCCCCATAGCAGTAAGTTGAATTGGTATATCATTATGCAGTTACAGGAGAAGGCAATGGCACCCCACTCCAGTACTCTTGCCTGGAAAATCCCATGGATGGAGGAGCCTGGTAGGCTGCAGTCCCCGGGGTCGCACAGAGTCAGACACGACTGAAGCGACTTAGCAGCAGCAGTAGATGATCAGGACTTCCGTGGTGGCTTAGTGGTAGAGAACCCACTTGCCAGTGCAGAAGGGACAAGTGACACAGATTTGATCCTTGAGTTGGGAAGATCCCCTGCAGAAGGAAATGGCAACCTGCTCCAGCACTCTTGCCTGGGAAATCCCATGGACAGAGGAGCCTGGTGGGCTATAGTCCATGGGGTCACAAAAGAGTCAGACATGACTTAGCGACTAAACAAGAAGTAGATGATTAAGGAATAGTTTGGAAGGTTTCATTCTATGAACCAGCCAGATTGGAGTTCCTATTGCTAATAGATGTCAAAAAAAATATGAACTCCTGTGCAAAAAGTAGATCTTCTCTTTCATTTGAGGACATTGCCTACCATTGCCCACTTGATGATAGTAAATTGGACAGAAGTGACTATAAAAAAGTATATAGACCATGGTGTAATATCAGATAGATACATAAAGGAAGCCTATGAAATTCATTGATAAACATTTCTATTCCATGTTCTGTAGTGTCTTAACTGGATAGAGATACCAGTTATTATTTTCCCTAACTTAGATACCCACTTACACTTAGCTTCAACCTCACTTCAGTTTCTTTGTCCAAAACGAATAAATTCATCTTTAGTTTGTCTGAAACTGACATGGCCAACTATCTACTTGATATTTCGGACATCAAAACAGAACTTCAAACTCAGCACGTGTAAGTTCAAGATCTTAACTTTGACTCCCACATACCTGTTCTTTTATCATTTCCTATCTTAATGAATAGCACCATCATCCATTCAGCCAAGTAAACTGGAGTCCTAAGAATTGACCTTGACACACAGTGCTCCCCATCTTCGGGTCCAACATCCATCTTCTAACAGTTTTCAAATCCATTCATTTTTCACCTTTTCCACAGCAGCCACTCTTTCCTGAGCCACTGTTTGGTCTTGACCAGACACCTAGAAGAGCCTTATAACTGATTTTCCTACAACTGCTTCTGGTCTCCTCCATTAAACTCTCCACACTGCAGCCAAAGTAATATTTTCAAAATGCAAGTATAGTCTTGTCACTGATCTGATTTAAATAAACTGATATTTTCCTACTGTCTTAAAATAAGGACCAAAATCTCTAACACAGCCTATGAGACCCAGCATGATCTTATGTTCTTAGGTTCTCCAGCTACATTACTATCTTCTTTTCATTGCTTTTTCTGCTCAAGACATACTGGCCCTTCTTAATTTTCTCTGTGACATTACAAAACTTCATGCCTCAGATCCTTTTTTGCATGCTGTTCTCTCTGCCTGGAATGTTTTCTACCTGTAGATCTTCCAATCTTTACCTCCCATAGGTACTTGACCTTGTTAAGTTCTTATCCTTCAGATTTTATGTTATCACTTTCTTATAGAGACTCTCCTTGACCCACCCAGACTAAGTCTGATCTTCTATACATGGAAATCCCCTTAACTTTATTTCATGTCATTTACCACAGGTGAAATGGCATGACTATTGATACTCCTTGTGACTCTTTGTTTAATGTCTGTATCTACCAAAAGATCAAATGAAAAATTCATGAGGACAGAGGCAGTATCTGTAGTGTTCACTACTGTAACTTCAGTGTTGAGCATGTCACAGAAATAGTCAGCCAATATTTGTTGAATAATACTGACTGAAATTTTAGAGGCCTCAGATCTTTAATTGGTATATCAGAACCCCAAACTTCATGCGATTTGATCAATCACTTCTAATTGAACACAGTGTGGAATGGAAGAACTTTTGCTACCTTCTAGTCAAACATTAACTCTTCCACTGTGATTATTTCATTGATTCTTCCAGATAGGTCTAAGGGCATCTTTTTTTGTACAATATGTACACACTTCCATTATAGCAATTAACTTACTTCATTGCAGGCACTGGCTCATCTAATTCTAAAATAAGTGCAAGACCCTTTGAAGTAGAAATGTTTTTTTTTTAAATATATTTGGATCCCCAGAACCTAGCACAGTGCCTTCCATATAGATGGCCCATAATCTTCTGCTGAATGAATGAACAATTGAGTTTGGTCTCTATCAAAACCCTTGCTAATATCATAGCATTCTGAAGTCTGGTTCACGTATTTTCAGTTTTATTTTTTGATCACCTTAGGCCACCAGAAGACTGTACCATAGGATCGTATTAGCTTAGTATTTGCTGAATCAGTTTCACTCACTTGCACTTTAATGTTATACTTTAGACAGTTATCAAAGGTCATTAAAAATAGCCAAACAGCTATATGGATATTCTTTCTGCATTTACTGTAAATCTGTTATGAAGGGCACCATTCATCACATTGCTCAATGTCCCCTTTATACAATGTCACACAGAAAATTAATTTTATAATATAATGACAAAAGTCTTTATCTCTGGAATCATTATATTTCCTCCTTTCTGACCATGAGAATTATATAAGAGAACAGACTATGAAGTCAGAGAGTCCTTGGATTTGAATCTTCGCTCCACTTAAGGATTTAGTTTTGTGACACTGGGCAAGATAATGTTCCAACTTCAGAAACTTTCCCCTCAAGATGAGGATTATAACACCTACCTTCCATGGCTGTAGTGAAGATAGATATAAGGTCAATGCAGCTAGCAAAGTTCCTGGCACACAATATGTGTTCAGTATGCAGTAAAAATCATTTAATATTTTTCCCCTTGGCTGCTAGGAAGCACAGAGACAAATGTGTAGCAGCTATGTCAACCTTTCCATGTTTTCTTGACCTGATTTTGATTTTTAAAAAAATTTTATTCTTGAAACTATATCATATGGAAATAATGCATATAAACTGTGTAAAAGGATTATTACCTCTGAACTCTGAACTACAACAACAAAATCTCCATTAGTTAGAAAACTTAAAGTTATAATTATCATAGACTAATGTAGTGTAGGGAATGTTGAGATTTAAGGCACAGAGAAGAAACCCCAGTATTTCTACACATCCCCCCTTTTAAGTGCCACAATATATTAAATCTCACCATTAGAAATTCCTCTCCCAATGGAACTCTTGAAATGTAAACACACAAATATGCATTAAAGTATTACTAACTTGTCATCAGAAATAATAAGATTAAAGACAAGAAGGACTGCTTAGAGGAAAAAGGCATGAAGAAATGAATAGAAGGGGGAGAAAATGGTAAAAATATTTTAAAAAGAAAAAAAGCTGGAAATAAGGAAAGAATGCAGATTGCTGATTTGGCTCACAATCCTAGTTTCCTTCAGGTACATCATATCATACTGTTCTTTAGGATATAAAGTGCAGAAGAAACAATTGCTTTACAATATGTTCTCTAACTAAAGAGTCTTCCTATTATTGAACATGCATTTAAAATGATCACAGATATGATTGTGAAAAAAATATGGAAAAAATGGGAAATATCCTTGGACAATACTCAACAAGGATTTATCACATGCCTATGATATGCTAGATAGCATTAAATATTAGGAAATACAAAGATTAATGAGACATAAAGTCTTTCAACAAATTGTCATTATAGTGTGACAAAAAGACAGAATAGAAAGAGAGGAGATAAAACTCATTCACCAAACACTTACATGGGTAACTATTATGTATCAGGAACTTCGCTGGGACATGTAGGTACACCACGTATATTTTTTACATTAAAAATTATTATTAACATATATTTTGTTGTTGTTTAGTTGCTTAGTCATGTCCAATTCTTTTGCGCCCCCGTGAACTGTAGCCCACCAGGCTCCTCTGTCCATGGGGATTCTCCAGGCAAGAATACTGGAATGGGTTGTCATGCCCTTCTCAGGGGTTTCTTCCTGACTCAGGGATCAAGCCCACATCTCCTGCATTGGCAGGCAGATTATTTAAGGCTGAGCTACCAAGGAAGCCCTTATGTATATTTACATCTATTTAAATATATATATATATAATATATCATAAATATATTATATCTGTATGCCTTGGAATGTGGAATGAAGTAGGGCAAAGACTAATAGAGTTTTGCCAAGAAAATGCACTGGTCATAGCAAACACTCTTTTCCAACAACACAAGAGAAGACTCTACACATGGACATCATCAGATGGTCAACACCGAAATCAGATTGATTATATTCTCTGCAGCCAAAGATAGAGAAGCTCTATACAGTCAACAAAAACAAGACCAGGAGCTGACTGTGGCTCAGATCATGAACTCCTTATTACCAAATTCAGACTCAAATTGAAGAAAATAGGGAAAACCGCTAGACCATTCAGGTATGACCTAAATCAAATCCCTTATGATTATACAGTGGAAGTGAGAAATAGATTTAAGGGTCTAGATCTGATAGTTAGAGTGCTTGATGAACTATGGAATGAGGTCCGTGGCATTGTACAGGAGACAGGGATCAAGACCATCCCCATGGAAAAGAAATGCAAAAAAGCAAAATGGCTGTCTGGGGAGGCCTTACAAATAGCTGTGAAAAGAAGAGAGGCAAAAAGCCAAGGAGAAAAGGAAAGATATAGGCATCTGAATGCAGAGTTCCAAAGAATAGCCAGAAGAGATAAGAAAGCCTTCTTCAGTGATCAATGCAAAGAAATAGAGGAAAAGAACAGAATGGGAAAGACTAGAGATCTCTTCAAGAAAATTAGAGATACCAAGGGAACATTTCATGCCAAGATGGGCTCGATAAAGGACAGAAATGGTCTGGACCTAACAGAAGCAGAAGATATTAAGAGGAGGTGGCAAGAATACATGGAAGAACTGTACAAAAAAGATGTTCATGGCCCAGATAATCATGATGATGTGATCACTAATCTAGAGCCAGACATCTTGGAATGTGAAGTCAAGTGAGCCTTAGAAAGCATCACTACGAACAAAGCTAGTGGAGGTGATGGAATTCCAGTGAAGCTATTTCAAATCCTGAAAGATGATGCTATAAAAGTGCTGCACTCAATATGCCAGCAAATTTGGAAAACTCAGCAGTGGCCACAGGACTGGAAAAGGTCAGTTTTCATTCCAATCCCAAAGAAAGGCAATGCCAAAGAATGCTCAAACTACCACACAACTGCACTCATCTCACATGCTAGTAAAGTAATGCTCAAAATTCTCCAAGCCAGGCTTCAGCAATACGTGAACCGTGAACTCCCTGATATTCAAGCTGGTTATAGAAAAGGCAGAGGAACCAGAGATCAAATTGCCAACATCCACTGGATCATCGAAAAAGCAAGAGAGTTCCAGAAAAACATCTACTTCTGCTTTATTGACTATGCCAAAGCCTTTGACTGTGTGGATCACAATAAACTGTGGAAAATTCTGAAAGAGATGGGAATACCAGACCACCTGACCTGCCTCTTGAGAAATCTGTATGCAGGTCAGGAAGCAACAGTTAGAACTGGACATGGAACAACAGACTGGTTCCAAATAGGAAAAGGAGTACGTCAAGGCTGTATATTGTCATCTTGCTTATTTAACTTATATGCAGAGTACATCATGAGAAATGCTGGACTGGAAGAAACACAAGCTGGAATTAAGATTGCTGGGAGAAATATCAATAACCTCAGAAATGCAGATGACACCACCTTTATGGCAGAAAGTGAAGAGGAACTAAAAAGCCTCTTGATGAAAGTCAAAGAGGAGAGCGAAAATGTTGGCTTAAAGCTCAACATTCAGAAAACGAAGATCATGGCATCCAGTCCCATCACTTTATGGGAAATAGATGGGAAACAGTGGAAACAGTGTCAGACTTTAGTTTTTTGGGCTCCAAAATCACTGCAGATGGTGACTGCAGCCATGAAACTAAAAGACGCTTACTCCTTGGAAGAAAAGTTATGACCAACCTAGATAGCATATTCAAAAGCAGAGACATTACTTTGCTGACTAAGGTCCGTCTAGTCAAGGCTATGGTTTTTCCTGTGGTCATGTATGGATGTGAGAGTTGGACTGTGAAGAAGGCTGAGCACCGAAGAATTGATGCTTTTGAACTGTGGTGTTGGAGAAGACTCTTGAGAGTCCCCTGGACTGAAAGGAGATCCAACCAGTCCATTCTGAAGGAGATCAACCCGGGGATTTCTTTGGAAGGAATGATGCTAAAGCTGAAGCTCCAGTACTTTGGCCACCTCATGTGAAGAGTTGACTCATTGGAAAAGACTCTGATGCTGGGAGGGATTGGGGGCAGGAGGCAAAGGGGACGACAGAGGATGAGATGGCTGGATGGCATCACGGACTTGATGGACGTGAGTCTGAGTGAATTCCGGGAGCTGGTGACGGACAGGGAGGCCTGGCGTGCTGCGATTCATGGGGTCGCAAAGAGTCGGACACGACTGAGCGACTGAACTGAACTGATATTTATTATAGCTTCCAGTGTTTGATTACTTATGTTGTACAACAGGTTTTGCATATATTATCTGTATTGTTCACAACAATTCTGTGTAAGAGAGGAGATTCTTTCAGTAGTACAGATAAAGACACCCCGGTTTGGCGATTAGCTAGTAAGTGACAGAGGCAAAATTGTTTCCAACCCAGGCCAGTGTCCTTTCCCTCATCACACTGTGTCCATTACAATATTCTTTTCTGGACCTTTCCCAGTACCAGAAAAGTATTGAGTATGGCACAAGGTAAATCAATATGCTCCAGTCCTGTTGCCTGACCACTGAGTGATTTGGAGAGCTACCCCAACCTCGGTGATCCCTAGCCTTCATATCTTGCCCTGCCAGCTTCTTGCCAGTTGTGTACATAGCCTCTAAGGTGATCCCCAATGAGCTCTACCTCCTAGTTTCCATACCCTTATATAATCCCCTCCTTTGGCACTGGACTGGCCTAGTGACTTGATTCTAACCAACTTAATATGATAGAAATGATAGGATGTCTAAGAGTCATTTATTGGGCTGACCAAAAATGTTCATCCAGGTTTTTCTGTAGCATCTTATGGAAAAACCCAAATGAACTTTTGGGCCAACCCAATACAAAAGACTGTGATGTCCATCTTCCCCCTTGATCTCTCACTGACTTACTTGAGGGAGAAGCCAGCTGCTGTGTTATGTGTTGCCTTTTGGAAAGACTCACTTGGTGAGGGACCTGGTGTCAGCTTGCCTATAGCCACATGAGTGGGAGTGGATTTCCCCCACCCTGCCCTCATGTGAGCTATCAGATGAGTCCACAGCCCAGGCTGACATCTTGATTGTAGCCTGATGACATGCTCGGAGCCACAGAAGTTCACATATAGCTGTGCCCAGATTTTCTGATCTACACAAACTGCGATAAATGTTTTTTTTTTTTTTAAGCTATTATGTTTGGGGATAATTTTTTCATAGTAATAAACAATTCCTATACTGGGGGGAAAATTTTTCCCAAATTTCTTAATAGTTGATTCAACCAAAACAATGGCTGCACTAGTGACTCAACATGGCAACAAGTACATGATTTGAGTTTTTGAAACATTAAAACATTTACTGAGCATTTACCAAGTACTTGACCCATAGGAGTTTATCTTAGTTCTTTAAAACAACTTGATGGATATACTGTATTCAATCCCATTTTGCTGATGAGGAAACTGAGGAACAGAATTTTCCAAGTTTGCACAGCCAATATGGTAGTAAAGCTTTGATTCTTACTCGATAGTGTGACTGTGGGCTTCCCAGGTGCCACTATTGGTAAAGAACCTGCCTGCCAATGCAGGAGACATAAGAGACACAAGTTCCATTCCTGGGTCAGGAAGATCCCTTGGTGGAGGGAATGGCAACCCACTCTAGTATTCTTGCCTGGAGAATCCCATGAACAGAGGAGTCTAGGGGGCTAGAATTCACAGGATCAAAAAGATTCCGACATGATTGAAGTGACTAGGCACACAGGCACTGTGACTCTAGAGTAAGCATTCTTAGATAGCCATGTTGTCTCAACTATGCTACATATTATCAGTATATTTCCTAGAGGCTACCTAAGTGATTCTTTCTCCCAGTCTTTTGTTTTTTTTTTGAAAAGGACATAAAAGGAATATTGATCAAATTTATAGATGAAATTAAAATGGGAAGCAGAACAAATATGATGCATAAGAAACATGATTCAAAGATATCAATAGATTGGGGCTACATTCTAGCATGGTTACATTTAATTGGAACATGTGCTGTCTTTCCATATTTTAAACTTTTAGGGATAAAAGGAAAGTGACATGGCTTCACACTTGGAAATCCACATTAAAGGACTTTGGGATTTTATCCAATAATAAACCCAAAGAGTGAATAAAAAAGGTCCTCTGAGTTTAGACTGTAATAAGAGAAATGCAGAACATATAAAAAGCAAGTTTTACTCTTTGTGAGTAGGATAGATTACCTCTGAAGGGCTATATTCAAATTAGTCACCTATTTTAAAGAACTTTTGACCCACTAGTAAAATATGTTATCGCAGTATTGTGGGGGTGGCTACTGCCCCCCAGAAAAACTGAAAACTTGTGGGGGTGTTTTTTGTATGAAAAAAAGTTCTTAGTTGTAACTTACACATTGCAAATTATTTTATTTACTATAAATTTATTTCATTGAATTTCTCATTTATATTAAATTTCAAGAATTACATAGATTTTTGTAATAGATGTGTGTAAGAGGCTCTATTATCTATGAGTTTAATTTCAGTAAGGGGATGTTGCAAAATATGGTCATTAAATCTGATAAGCTTGATAAGAACAGCACTGGAACGTATTTAGGGCAGAACAAGCAAGGGTGGGAAGGAGACTTTGAAACAAATCGTTTGGGAAACTGGAAAGAAGTGAAGTAGTGTGACAGAGAGAAGAGAAATGTTACTCTAGGGTAGCATGAGAGTTATTTTTTTTTAATTTTATTTTTACTTTATTTAACTTTACAATACTGTATTTTAAATACTGATGGCTTGTCCTACAGAACAGATACTATAGTTGTTTTATGATGCCCCAATAACTAAAATGAGATAAAGAAAGAAAATTCCAAACAGCAGATTTTAGTGAAATGCAAGAGAGATGTCTCCAGTCAAACATTATCTGATAGATTTGGTGACTTCATGCTGTTGAGAGTTGCAAATTACTACATGTAGTCAAGTAGTATCTGCTTGAATGACTAGTACATATGAGGTGTTCAACGACTACATGTTGAATAAATTTCATATAAGAGATTCAGCTTTAGATTGGTCATTTGAACTAGATAAACTCTAAGGTTCTGTCATGCTCTGAAAGTTTGGGATTGAGACTAACTGAAAAATATAAGTATGTTATATATATATATATCTTTGTAAACTGTGAATTTCAGAATGTGGAGGCTATACATGTGACAATGAAACGAAAAATAATGGCTGATCTGTATGCTACAGAAATGTTTACTACCACAGTGCAAAGTACATGATGACTGTCTATCTACACAATATACAGAATTACAAAATTGCCAAAACATCTTTTTAAAGCATAAATTATTAACTCGATTTTGGTAAAGTTTTATAAATTGACAGGCTATGTTAAATAAGGAACCACTTTTGTTCTCCTGTTAAATGATGGAAGAAGGTATATATGGCAAGCATTCTCATTTACTGGGTGGATTGTGTGATGGCAGTAAGTAAAAAATTCAGGAATGAGATTTAACTCATTTGATTCTCCTTATCAATAAATATTGACAGTCTCTTTATCAACAGATACTCACTGAGGATATATTACATATGTAATCATATCCTTGGTTGTGTTGAACATCTGCAAGAAATGACAAATAATGTCCCATGCCATCCTACTTTGGTTAGAAAGGTAAGATGAAAATAGCATGACATTTATAATAATTTTCAAAATTCACAAGTATAAAATTAAGTACCAACATAAGTAGTCGTAAAGGAGTCAGAAAATGTCTTATACTGATAGGACAGTTGTGAATAAAATTACTCAGTATAGGCTGTGGCACAGAGAGAATTCATGGAGGAGCTGTGACCTTCTTGAACCTTGAAGTTTATCTGGATAACATGAGCAGCACAGTGTATAAAATAGCCTGATGAAAGCAGAGTAATTGTATTATAGAAAAGTGGGAAATTGACTTGAACATTGAACTAAGGGTCATCCCTAGGTTTAAAGGCTTTGGAAGTCATGCAGAGTAGAACTGGTAAATAGGGAAATACCATAGGTTTTTGAGAAGATGAATGAGATGATGGGTGTATCATTCAAAGGAAATTAGATTAGCCATGGTTTATGAGTGGGCTTACTCAGGGATAAAAAAGACTATAGAGACAAGTAGGCTGTAATAATCCATTCACAGGGGAATACTGTTTTAGAATGACATATTTTCTCTGGAAATGAAATTTAATATATAAACATGTCTAAATAATGCTAACAAGACTTGTGTATTACCTGGGCAGATGAGATGGAGAAGTAGTCAAGTGGCTACAAAATTCTGAGCTTGAGAGTTGACAGAGAAAAAAAATTTTTAAAGGAGAACACAAAGAAAGTGAGGATGTGGATTTCTAAATTGATTCAGTATTGAAAAAGTAAATTTAAGATGGCTCAATTAAAAAAAAAAGCAATGAAAGAAATACATCTTCCTCTTAACTTGAAAAGTTCCTTTGAGACATCTCTCTCTTCTGATTTCCTCATAATAGCAGTCACAAATACAAAACCTTAGTGTTCTTTGGTTTCTTATACTGGAAGGTATAAAGGATAAAGTAAATTTTAGGATTTGTTATTTTTAAATGCTAAAACTCATGTTATGAATTCCTAAACAAAATATGGTGGTAGGTATTAGGGAAAACAGAAAATGCTGTAGCACAATCATAACCCCCATTCTTTAGAAACTTAGTAAAAGATAAATAATACTGAGGGAGGGTGGAGAGAGCATTGTGAAAAGTAGAGGACTGAGTGCTGGTTGTCATTTCATCTTATCCAGATGTTCTCTTATCTTGGAAAGGAAAACTGTGTTCTGCTTATAAAAACAACTGCCTTCAGCATCATTTCTCTCTCTTTCTTTTGCCATGTGGCATGTAGGATCTTAGTACCCTAGTCATGGATCGAACGCACATCCATCCCCTGCACTGGAAACTCAGAGTCTTAACCACTGGACAGCCAGGGAAGTCCCAGCATCATTGCTTTTTGAAGGCAGGTGTGTATAGTCTCACTTGTACCCAAATGATAGTGGGAATACAAATTGACGTGGTTTGCAAAAGCATCCTATATGTGTGTGTAGGAAACTTGAAGGTAAATACTGTGTTCTTTCATGTCCAAATATTCTATACAATTGTTAATGGGACAAGAAAACATGAAGGGAAAAAAAAAAAAGAAAAAGCTCAAGAAATGTGAACTTTTGAAACTTGGTTCATATCTATATTATGTCAACACCACTGGTTGAAAATTCCAAGAAAAGTGCATTCAGACCAGTTTGATGCTATATTTGGCTGGAGTGGATTCTAACGCACTGCACACAGTAGCTATTCAATAAATATGAATAATGATGCTAGTGATTTAATAAAATGTTAAACTTTGTAACCCATTGGGCAAAATATTGACAACTCTAATTGCTTATACTGGTCACCTCCAAAATTCTTTTTTTGTATCCTTTAACCAACATCTGATTCACTTCCCTACCATGGTGTTCGCCATTCTACTCTTTGATGTATGCATTTGACTTCTTTAGATTTCAGATATAAATGAGATCATACAGTTTTTCTGTGTTTGGTTTATTGCACTTAGTGTAATGTCCTCTAAGTTCATCTATATTGTCAGAAACAACAAGATCACATTCTTTCTTAATGCTGAATAATATTTCATTGCACATATATGCCACAATTTCTCTATCTATGCATCAACTAATAGTTTGTTTTCATGCATTGGCTATTGTGAAAAATGCTACAGTGAATATAATAGTAATCCTGTCACTGTGTATATGTTTATCAATCATCACGTTGCACACGTTAAACATATATACTTTTCATTTAAAAATAACAGAAAAGAAAATTTTAAAGAAATTAAAAAAAGATAAAAACCTGGGACAGCCTGCCTCCTCTTTGGACTAGCTATTGAGTCCTGGGTTACACAAAGGGACTTGGACAAGAACTTTCAAGTTTTAAAAATTTGATTCAGTCTCTTTTATCTTTGTACAAATTGGCATGTTCAAGAGTACAAAGAATGAAAGTAAGGTAATAGAAACATGTCACTGGTAGCAAGAGAGAGATCTAATGATTTATTTTAAAACTTTCTAAGCTTTGAAACTAAAGAGAGCTTAATTTACATCTACAGAACTTATGCACTTAAATGAGCTATTTTTGTTCTCTTGCACGCAATCTCCCCCTTCTGTTCCTGCTGTGTTCCAGAGACAAATCAAAATAAATTTACAGTAATAAAATTAAGAGCTTAACCATGCTGTTCTTGTATATGTTCGTTAAGTTGTTCCCCCCCACCCCACCTACTGCGATTTGCCATGGAGTTTCAAAAACTCTTTATTTGGTTGGTAGACAAGCTAATTTATCACAAAAGTACAAAATGTCATTTCGAAAGCCTAATAACTAAAAAATTACATTGGCCCGCCATAGAGAATGCAACAATTTGTGGTTGTTAGAGAAATGTCACTGAAGGTATTGAGTTAACATATGCAAACAGCAACAACTTTCCTTTCTTCTTTAACTTTCCAGTCAAATAAAAACATTTTTGCAAGTTTTAGATGAAATCATGTTCTGAAATTTAAATCATATGCTTTCCTTGGCATGAGAAAGACTACTGACCTTCTCTAAGTACGTAAAGCAGGGTGTTTCGTGTTGTTTGAAGATATTTTGAGTTTGCTTTTTAATGTGAGCCCTATGTGAACAAGGAGCCTTGCTTGAGCGTGTTTTGAAAGTGGAGGGAGTGCCAGATCCCAGTTCTCCAATGGAGAGCTGGCAAGTTGCCCTACTCAATATTCATCCACTGAGCAGAAAAATATTGATGTTCACAGAAGAAAAGAATTAAATATGCATTTTAAAAGTGTAAATAAAATGTGTCACTTTATAAGCTTTTGAGGATTAGGAGGAATCAGACATTCTAACTTTTATTGACACATTGACACCAGCAAGGGTAAAGAAAAGATGATAGAATGGCATAAGGTTTACTCCTTGTGTCTTGAAATTCTCATACTGAAAAAAGTATTATTATTGGACGCATATAAAGATAAGAATTATCTAATTTTACAACCTCTGCCAGCAAAATAGAGAAAGAGAACTAAGGTTAAAATATTATACAGAGAGAGGGATATAAGAGGCATTTATTTGCCTTTTTTTAGCCTTGTGCTTTTATCATGGATTAATTTCATCCCCTTTGAGCTATTGACTAATTGATTTACAAACATTGGGGCATGAAGGTAGACAATTTCGCAGAGTTATTTTGTTTGTTTGACCAGATAAATAGAGATTATTGTGATAAGTCCAAATGACCATATACATATATTATTAAGACTCATTTATATTTTCTATAATATGTAAATTGGCCCAAGGTATCACATTGAAGTTCAACTATCCAAAATTAACAGTCTTAACAACACTTTGTCACTAACCAAAACTGGGGCAAATGCTGACTTTCAATATACATTTGTTATGCAGCATGAATGAGTATAAATAATGTTATTTGGGAGCATTTGAAAGTGATTCTTTTAACTAATATTTTTAAGTTGATGTGGAAATTTAAAGATGAAAAAACTAGAATGATTGTAGAATTTCAGAAAGTTAATACCTCCTATTTTATGAGTGATTGAACTATTTAAGTAGGTATACACCGTTTTTTCTTTGTTCCTATCTTTCTATTAGATGCTCAATAAATACTTCTTGAATAAATAAATGAATGAATTTCCTATTAGCTTCTAAAGGAAAGCAGCCATGATTTAAACATCTCTCTATCCCCACAGTTCAGGAGATTATTTGACAGAAATCTTCACCAAGAGTTTATTCTACCTTTACTCTAAAATATAGAAGTATGAATACATCTCAAGCTTATCTTTAAGTCCTTCCCTACAACCCTTAACCTCTTCAAGATATCTCTGATCTTGAATTCTTAAGTATTTGAGGAATCCCAGTTCAGTTCAGTTCAGTTCAGTTCAGTTCAGTTCAGTTGCTCAGTCATGTCCGACTCTTTGCAACCCCAAGGGCTGCAGCATACCAGGCTTCCCTGTCCATCACCAACTCTCGGAGTTTACTCAAACTCATGTCCATTGAGTCGTGATACCATCCAACCATGTCATCCTCTGTCGTCCCCTTCTCCTCTCACCTTCAATCTTTCCCAGCATCAGGGTCTTTTCAAATGAGTCAGTTCTTCACATCAGGTGGCCAAAGTATTAGAATTTCACCTTCAGCATCAGGTTTTCCAATGAATATTAAGGACTGATTTCCTTTAGGATGGACTGGTTGGATCTCCTTGCTGTCCAAGGAATTCTCAAGATTCTTCTCCAAAACCACGGTTCAAAAGCATCACTTCTTTGGTGCTCAGCTTTTTTATGGTCCCACTTTCACATCATACATGACTACTGAAAAACCATAGCTTTGATTAGACAGACCTTTGTTGGCAAAGTAATGTCTCTGCATTTTAATATGCTGTCTACATTGGTCATGGCTTTTCTTCCAAGGAGCAAGCCTCTTTCAATTTCATGGCTACAGTCACAATCTACAGTGATTTTGGAGCCCCCCCAAATAAAGTCTGTCACTGTTTCCATTGTCTTCCTGTCTCTGTGCCATGAAGTGATGAGACTGGATGCCATGATGTTAGTTTTCTGATTGTTGAGCTTTAAGCCAACTTTTTCACTCTCTTCTTTCACTTTCTTCAAGAGGCTCTTTAGTTCTTCTTCACTTTCTGCCATAAGTGTGGTGTCATCTGCATATCTGAGGTTATTGATATTTCTCCCAGCAATCTTAGTTCCAGCTTGTGCTTCATCCAGTCCAGAATTTTTCGTGATGTACTCTGTATATAAGTTAAATAAGCAGGGTGACAATATACAGCTTGACGTATTCCTTTCCAATTTGGAACCGATTTGGACATGTTGTTCCATGTCCAGTTCTAACTGTTGCTTCTTGACCTGCATACAGAATTCTCAATAGGCAGATCAGGTGGTCTGGTATTCCTGTGTCTTTAAGAATGTTCCACAGTTTGTTGTAATCCAGAGTCAATGGCTTTGCCATAGTCAATAAAGCAGGAATAGATGTTTTTCTGGAACTCTCTTGCTTTTCCAATGATCCAACGGATGTTGGCAATTTGATCTCTGGTTCCTCTGTGTTTTATAAATCCAGCTTGAACATCTTGAAGTTCACAGTTCACGTACTGTTGAAGCCTGGCTTGGAGAATTTTGAGCATTACTTTGCTAGCCTGTGATATGAGTGCAACTGTGTGGTAGTTTGAGGATTCCTTGGCATAGCCTTTCTTTGTGATTGGAATGAAAACTGACCTTTTCTAGTCCTGTGGCCACTGCTGAGTTTTCCAAATTTGCTGGCATTTTGTGTGCAGCACTTTCACAGAATCATCTTTTAAGATCTGAAGTATCTCAGCTGCAATTCCATCACTTCCTCTAGGTTTGTTCAAAGTGATGCTTCCTAAGGCCCACTTGACTTCACATTCCAGGATGTCTGGCTCTAGGTAAGTGATCACACCATCGTGATTATCTGGGTTATGAAGATCTTTTATGTATAGTTCTTCTGTGTATTCTTGCTACCTTTTCTAAATATCTTCTGCTTCTGTTAGGTCCATACCATTTCTGTCCTTTATTGTGCCCATCTTTGCATGAAACTTTCCCTTGGTATCTCCAATTTTCTTGAAGAGATCTCTAGTCTTTCCCATTCTATTATTTTCCTCTATTTCTTTGTGTTGATCACTGAGGAAGGCTTTCTTATCTCTCCTTGCTATTCTTTGGAACTCTGCATCCAAATGGGTATATCTTTCTTTTTTTTCCTTTCCCTTTCACTTCTCTTCTTTTTACAGCTACTTTAAAGCCTCTGCAGATAACCATTTTGCCTTTTTGCATTTTTTTTTCTTGGCAATGGTCATGATCACTGCTTCCTGTACAATGTCATGAACCTCTGTCCACAGTTCTTCAAGCACTCTATCTATAACCCTTGAATCTATTTGTCACTTTCTCTGTATAATCATAAGAGATTTGATTTAGGTCATACCTGAACAGTCTAGTGGTTTTCCCTACTTTCTTCAATTTAAGTCTGAATTTGGCAATAAGGAGTTCATGATCTGAGCCACAATCAGCTCCCGGTCTTGTTTTTGCTGACTGTATAGAGCTTCTTCATCTTTGGCTGCAAAGAATATAATCAATCTTATTTCTGTTTTGACCATCTGGTGATGTCCATCACAGTTATAGTTGGCTATATATTTAACAAAAACTTTTACATGTGAAATATACAAATAATTCCTATACAAGGAAGCCTGCAGTATCAAAGTAACTTTTTTCAGCTTTATTGAAGTATAGTTGACAAATACAATTGTACTGTATTTAAAGTGTACTACATGATTTGATAGCTGGAACCAAGAGTGCTGGGAGAAATATCAATAACCTCAGATATGCAGATGATACCACCCTTATGGCAGAAAGCAAAGAAGAACTAAAGAGCCTCTTGATGAAAGTGAAAGAGGAGAGTGAAAGTTGGCTTAAAGCTCAACATTCAGAAAACTAACATCATGGCATCTGGTCCCATCACTTCATGGCAAATAGATGGGGAAAAAATGGAAACAGTGACAGATTTTATTTTTTGGGGCTCCAAAATCAATGCAGATGGTGACTGTAGCTGTGAAATTAAAAGAGGCTTGCTCCTTGGAAGAAAAGCTATGACAAAGCTAGACAGCATATTAATAAACAGAGACATTACTTTGCAGACAAAGCTTCATCTTATCAAAGCTATGGTTTTACCCGTAGTCATGTATGGATGTGAGAGTTGGACCATAAAAAAGCTGAGCACCTAAGAATTGATGCTTTTGAACTGTTGTGTTGGAGAAGACTCTTGAGAGTCCCTTGGACTGCAGAGAGATCAAAGGAAATCAGTCCTGAATATTCATTGGAAGGACTGATGCTAAAGTTGAAGCTCCAATACTTTGGCCACCTGATGCAAAGAACTGACTCATTGAAAAAGATCCTGATACTGGGAAAGACTGAAGGCAGGAGAAGGGGATGACAGAGGATGAGATGGTTGGATGGCATCACAAACTCAAGGGACATGAGTTTGAGCGCACTTAGGGAGTTTGTGATGGACAGGGAAGCCTGACATGCTGCAGTCCATGGGGTCACAAAGAGTCAGACTCGACTGAGTGACTGAACTGGACATGATTTGATATATGTGAATGTTGAGAAAGGATTCCTGCCATCAATAAAATAGCTCTTTTCTTTCTTGATTGTTTACATGACTTAGGAAAAAGCAAAGCCTTAGAGAATAAGACAGCTACTGGTTTGAATACTGGCTCTACCAAGTTACAAACTGCAATATGAGATAAGTTATTAAATTTTTCTGAGTGTGTTTCATCACATATGAAATGTGGTTAATCATACTCATATAACTAAATAACAGATATGAAAGTTCATTGGAGTATAAATGGTTCAATAGAACAGATATTTAGATACACTGCTGCTGCTAAGTTGCTTCAGTCGTGTCCAACTCTGTGCAACCCCATTGATGGCAGCCCACCAGGCTCCACCATCCCTGGGATTCTCCAGGCAAGAACACTGGAGTGGGTTGCCATTTCCTTCTCCAATGCATGAAAGTGAAGAGTGAAAGTGAAGTCGCTCAGTCATGTCAGACTCTTAGCCACCCCATGGACTACAGCCTACCAGGCTCCTCTTTCCATGAGATTTTCCAGGCAAGAGTACTGGAGTGGGGGTGCCATTGCCTTTTCTGACTTAAGCACAACAGTTTCTTAAATCTATGTTTTCTGAATATTTTGTTTCTTAACATGCATATTTTTGTGAATAAGGTATACTTAACTAAAATGCAATTATCTGATAAGTGGTGTTTGAGTTTTGACAAAAATGCTTAGATATTTGTCTAGATACAAATTATAAGTTTTTGGATGGCACTATATTTTAGTGTTAAGACTGGCACTATATTTTAGTACTGATATTGCTGTGTTTGGAAACAAAAGATATACATCAGAATCCTGGCTCTTCCACTTCCTAACTCTGTAATTTCACCTCTCTGAATTTTACATTCCACATCTCTAAAATGAGAATAAAATACCCACCTTACCTGCTTCTAAGTTTGTTATAAGAAAAAAAAATGAGATAATGGGTGTGAAAATACTTTGTAAAGTGCCAAGATCCATGATCTATTTTCCATGTGTTAGATTTGACCGGTCTTCATTGATTTGTCAGAAGCAGTTATTTCATGGTTAAGAGAATTGACTGAGAATAATGACAGAAATTGCTTAAGAAACACATCACACATGATCTGCAATGATAAATTTTTATTTCAGTCTCTATCACAGATGTGATACGTGATCTTGAAAAAAATTACTTTTTCGTTTCTTAGTTCTCAAAATGGGAGCAAGAATTACTCCAATTAGTGCAGATTAATATAAGGATTTCAAGGGTGATAACACATACTGAGATACTGGATTAAAAGAAATACTGTAATTGCAAATGTAACAGGGTGTTTCTTATTGTCAGTAAGGAGTTTTCATTATCCAATCTGTTTCTTTGGCTAAGAAAGGCATTGAGTCAGAGTTTCCCCTGCTGTTAAACTATAATACTATGTTAACATTTTACTAAATGGAACTGTCGTAGTTCCAAAATGTCAATAAAAGTAGTTCACTCCCAGGCAGTAGCTTTTCCATTGTAAGAATCTGACTTATTCATTCATGATAATAACACCCAAATATGAACCTTAAAATTCTCTAAATGTATAATCATTTACATGTAGAATTGACATGTAGAATTGACATTAAAAATTGTCATGATAATGTCTTTAAGCTTGAGTGATATGCTAAAAATCAAAGAATTAGTTTAAAATAAGCTGACAGAGAGCCCTGATCCACACAAAATTCTGAAATAGTGTTTTATTGTCAATGAATTTTATGATGGCAGCTGGGTGAAGAGTGGTGGTGGAGGGGTTGGTAGAGGTCATGAAAGGATGGAACAGTTAGTAATAGAAACATTTAACCAAGAAACCATTGCAATTAATAATTGAAAAATAAATCTTTATCTATTGTAATCAAACTGTATGTAGATAGGGGATTTGCATGGGTGACAGAAAGATTGAAATCACTAGAAGCTTTCAGCCATGAAGGAGTTGTGCACTGCAAACACTCAAATCAAGATCTTTCATCCATGACAGAATGGCTTGTTACTTTGCACAAAGGACAATAAATTGGTTTATAAGCAAAGAGAGTAATTTTTCTAAACACTCTACTACATGTATAACAACCCTTGTAACATATCTGTCAAGCACATTATTTATAAATATAAAAGGAATTTGAAAATAAATCTTAAAGCCAGAAAATCAGGGAGAAAGACTTTGGTGGAAATAAAATGTGTCCAAGAAATAGGTAATCACAAAGTATGACAAATTACCTTCCACAAATTACCTTCTTGGTGATGTACATCCAAAATGGAAAATATTACTGAGAGATGGCTGTATTTACTGAGAGGGAGAAGAAATCCAGGAGCTAGAATTTTTCTGCATTATTTTTCCATCTTACTGATGAGGCCTTAGTGAAAATAAATATGTAAGTTACAGGCATTCAATTCATTTTCTATAGATCCAAATGACTCACAGTTAATGGTTCAAACAAAAACACGTTTGCTAAAGTAAGAGAATGCTCCCATAAAACAATTCTGAACACAAGCATAACTTTAATTTTCCAATGAAAGGAAGTTAATGTTCTTTTGTCTTTAATACAATGCTGCAAAAGAATCTTTGTTGTTGTTGTTTAGTCATTAAGTCGCATCCAACTCTTTAGCAACTCCATGGACTCTAGCCTGCCAGGCTCCTCTGTGCATGGGATTTCTCAGGCAAGAATACTGGAGTGGGTTGCCATTTCCTTCTCCAGGGTATCTTCCTGACCCTGGGATCAAACATGCATCTCCTGTTTGGCAGTCCCCAGGAGCTGAATGTACGTCTCTTGCATCAGCAGGGTTATGTTTACCACTGAGCCAGCTGGGAAGTCCAAAAGCATCTTTAGTCAACTCAAAGCAACAACAACAATAATAGAACCCCAAATAAGGGTTTTGAAATGGAATAAAAGGTCAGGAAAAAAAAAATTTCACTCCTTAAAAATTGATTAACTTTTTTTGGATTATATCAAGTGTAATAAAGACTGTTTTCCAAAAGTTGTTCCATTTATGAGGAATTCAGTTATACTTGAAATAAACTACACTTTTAATTAGTCAATAAATTTATTGTTTACTATAGAAATTTTTTTCCAAACCCAGCCTCACATTAAAATTTAATGAAGTCTCATTTATATATATATATATATATATATATATATATATATATATATACACACACACATACATATAGGTGGTTAGGCTAAGAATGAAGAATTACTGTTTACTTCCCTTCCTTGAATTTTAGTATACCTCACTTATTTAACTTACTTGAATTTTCTCCTCAATAAAAGTTAGTGATTTCTCTCCCTCTCATCTCTCCCTCTTTCTCTCCTTCCCTCTATCATGTTTACAGACACACACATGCACATGGATACAGGCACAGACAGAAACACACACGTACACACTCACGCATACCATTCTTTCAAGGAAACAAGTTGCTGTGAGGACAGTGTTTACAATCTATGTAATACTTAGTCACTTTTGGTCAAAATAAAGAAGAGTTTCATGTCTAAACTTAAAAATTTGAGACAGAATAGCTTTAGGAGGATATTATATAGTGATACAAAAGAAAGTAAAAACATCATGAATAATAGGCATAGAAAATTAGCTGTCAATAGATGTTTGAAATTGAAGGCTGAGTTCTGATATGAAAATGCACATTTAAAACATCTTTAAAATATAATGAACTTAGTAAAACTTCAATTAATAAGAATGGTTGAGGAATGCATGTTTTAGTTTTTGTTTGCTGCTGGTTTTCGTTTTTGTTTTGATTGACCAAGTCTTAAGAAGAAAATCTCTTGTTTCAATCTCAGATGTTGAATAACTTTTTAAAAATTCCATTTTTATTTATATTTTTAATGCGAGAAGGTGAAGTGTATTTTTTCCAGCTTTAATGAAGTACAGTTGACAAATAAAAATATAATAGATTTAAAGTATACAACTATATATATATATGCACATATATATGTTAATACATACATGCAGTGTATGTGTGTGATTACACACAGTGTAATTGAAAATTGAAAAAATTGACAAATATGTAGAGATTAAACAATATGCTCCTGAACAGCCAATGGATCAAAGAACTATATCTTGAGGAAATGGAAACAAGACATACCTAAACTTATGAACTGCAGCAAAAACAGTTCTGAGAGGGACAAACCCCTACATTAAGAAAAAAGAAAGATTTCAAATAAACAATATATCTAATTTACACCTCGTTCACGTGTGCTTTGTCAGTTGTGTCTGACTCTTTGTGACTCTGTGAACTGTAGGCAACCAGGCTCCTCTGTCCATGGGATTCTCCAGGCAAGAATACTCGATTGGGTTGCCGTGCCCTCCTCTATGGGATCTTCCTGACCCAGGGATGAACCTACATCTGTGGCTCCTGCATTGGCAGACAGGTTCTTTACCACTAGCACCACCTGGGAAGCCCAACTTTACACCTCAGGAACTAGAAAAAGAAAAACTAAGCCCAAAGTTATTAGCACTGAAGCAAATAATGTTTAGAATGAAAACAAATGAACTAGAGACTAGAGAAACAATGGAAAAAAATCAATGAAATTAAAGTTTGTTTTTAAAAACATAAACAAAATTGACAAATCTTTAGCTAGACTAAGAAAAAAAGGGAAGATTCAAATAAAATCAGAAATGAAAGAGGAGATATGACACTGATACCTCATAAATACTAAGGATCATAAGAAACTACTATAAACAGGTATACACAAATTGGGTAACCTAAAAAATAAAATGGATAAATTCCCAGAAACATACATCCTACGAAAACTGAATCATGGAGAGATAGAAAATCTGAGCAGATGAGTAAGGACATTGAATGAGCACAAAAGGACACTGAATAAAACTTCCAGCAAAGAAAAGCTCAGAACCATTTTGTTTCCTTGGTGGATTCTATCCCACCTTTAATGAATACCTTTCTAAATTGTATAGCCTCTTTGCCTTCCTTGCTAAGTTATTGTGGGCATAAAATAAATCAGGTCATAAATGTAAACAATGGAGTACATGAAAATTTGTTTTACATAGTATTTCTCATAGTAGAACAGTGTGGAGAGAGAAAATACACTCCAGCTTTTATCTGAAAGTATGGTTTTAAAACAGATTCTTAATATCTGGTTTCCTTTATGGTTCTTTCTCCAAAAGGAGAGAAAGCAGTTGTCAAATTCTGCTCCCTAAAGAATGTAATCTAAACTTGTAAGCTTTGAACATTTATTACTACTATAGTTTTTAAATAGCAGAAAATAAATGTTTCTCATAATAGTATATAGAAACTTATACCATAATACAGCAACACTGATGCTACTATCATTGTGTTAAGAAGACCCAGCATTCTGTGATTTGTGAAATGTGACTGCCTCCTCATTGGGTATTTTATGTAACAGCTTTATTTGTAGGTCATGTACTGTAAACCTCTATTTTTAAAATCATACCTTCTGCATTTTATAAATTACTTATTTCTCCAAACACAGAAAATTATTTTAAAAAATCTTTGTAATTGCAAAACAAATTCATGTTTTTCCCAAGATGGTAATAGTTCTGTTTAGTTAATTTCTTTGTGCATAAAGATAGATAACACAAATGTGTATAAAATGTTGTCTTGATTTATGAACCACACTATAGATCTATAAGTTTCAATTCATTAGCACTGAATATAATGACTTTAGAAGCATTGAGGTGTCTCATGTCATAAGTAGCTATCTAATGTCCAAAAGCCTTGCAGCAAAAGTCTAATATCCACTGGGTAGGAAATTTATATTAGACCAAAACATTTTAAGAATAAAAATGTCCTTAAAGTGGTTTTGCCAAAGGAACAAAGGCCATCATCCTTCTGACATGCAGGACAGTACTAATCTTTTTATTCCATGAAGTATGGAATTTATACTCTTTGCTTTCATGTTTAATCTGTTGTATTTTTTATATAGTAGGGGTACTGGAACATAAGATTGTGATCGAATGTAAGGTTATATACCCATTCTTATATTCTCATATGAGAAATGGATTCATGGACAATTATGCTTAGAGTAAGAATGTTTTTCACATTTCAAATTAATAGATTTCCAATTCTTACTTGACTATCCCTTAACAGGTATTTTATATTGCTAAATTTGTAAAAATTTAATATTTTCCATTAATGATAATAATTTAAAATCATATAATTTGGATTCTATGTACATGGCAGTTCTAAAACATAAATTGGAAAGGTTTTGGTAAAACTGGTGATGTGATAGTTATTACAACAAAATTTAAAAAATGATTTGGATAATCAAATCAATTTCAAGAGTGCCCATAGCACAATCTGTGCATGTATGCTAATGCTGATTGCCTAATAACAGATAATAATAGCACATTTGTGGAGTGCTTATTATGAGCTAGGCACTGATCTAAGCATTTTGCATTATTATCTCATATTTCATAGATGATAGATCTGAAGCAAAAAGATTATGTCACTTGCTTAAAGTCACTTAATGTGTACATTGTGAAAGCAAATATTTTAACTCTAGAGCTGTCACTTTTAAGCTCTACACTTTACTGCCCCTAATGGTAATCTGCTGGAATTGAGGGAAACAATACTAAAATACTTTGGTTTTTAAGTTTCTGCTTATATAGGGGTATTGGATTTTTATGAGGCTCTGAAAATAACAAAACAGCTCACCCTTGAATGAGTCATAAGACTCCTCAGAGCTTCCTCAATTTCTTCATCTAGGAAATGAGCATCTGAATGAAGTAGAAACTACATTTCCTTCAGTTTTGTAATTTCATATTTATATTTATATGATTTTCTCAGAGTTCAAAGAGGTAGAAATCAATGCACTGACTACTTAACAATGTAGAGAATGAGAAACAAGGACCATTGATTCTTAAATTTATTTTCACTGATGGCATGTAAATGGACATCAAGCAAGCTTATGAACACAATCTTTGGATGTTATTCTTTCTGCTTAGAAAACATTCCTTCCCAATTCTTTATTGGGCTTACTCATACTTATGCTTCCAGACTTCTATCAACTTTTACCTCATTCAGGAAGCCTCTTTTCTTCAGGAAGCATTCTTTTTTCACTGCCGAGTTAAGAAGAGATGGCAAGAATACACAGAAGAACTGTACAAAAAGGATCTTCACGACCTGGATAATCACGATAGTGTGATCACTCATCTAGAGCCAGACATCCTGGAATGTGAACTCAAGTGGGCCTTAGAAAGCATCACTACGAACAAAGCTAGTGGAGGTGATGGAATTCCAGTAGAGCTATTTCAAATCCTGAAAGATGATGCTGTGAAAGTGCTGCACTCAATATGCCAGCAAATTTGGAAAACTCAGCAGTGGCCACAGGACTGGAAAAGGTCAGTTTTCATTCCAATCCCAAAGAAAGGCAATGCCGAAGAATGCTCAAACTACCACACAATTGCACTCATGTCACATGCTAGTAAAGTAATGCTCAAAATTCTCCAAGCCAGGCTTCAGCAATACGTGAACCATGAACTTCCTGATGTTCAAGCTGGTTTTAGAAAAGGCAGAGGAACCAGAGATCAAATTGCCAACATCCACTGGATCATCGAAAAAGCAAGAGAGTTCCAGAAAAACATCTATTTCTGCTTTATTGACTATGCCAAAACCTTTGACTGTGTGGATCACAATAAACTGTGGAAAATTCTGAAAGAGATGGGAATACCAGACCACCTGACCTGCCTCTTGAGAAATCTGTATGCAGGTCAGGAAGCAACAGTTAGAACTGGACCTGGAACAACAGACCGGTTCCAAATAGGAAAAGGAGTACATCAAGGCTGTATATTGTCACCCTGCTTATTTAACTTCTATGCAGAGTACATCATGAGAAACGCTGGACTGGAAGAAACACAAGCTGGAATCAAGATTGCCAGGAGAAATATCAATAACCTCAGATATGCAGATGACACCACCCTTATGGCAGAAAGTGAAGAGGAACTAAAAAGCCTCTTGATGAAAGTGAAAGAGGAGAGTGAAAAAATTGGCTTAAATCTCAACATTCAGAAAACGAAGATCATGGCATCCAGTCCCATCACTCCATGGGAAATAGACAGGGAAACAGTGTCAGACTTTATTTTGGGGGGCTCCAAAATCACTGCAGATGGTGACTGCAGCCATGAAATTAAAAGACGTTTACTCCTTGGAAGAAAAGTTATGAGCAACCTAGATAACATATTCAAAAGCAGAGACATTACTTTGCCGACTAAGGTTTGTCTAGTCAAGGCTATGGTTTTTCCAGTAGTCATGTATGGATGTGAGAGTTGGACTGTGAAGAAGGCTGAGCACTGAAGAATTGATGCTTTTGGACTGTGGTGTTGGAGAAGACTCTTGAGAGTACCTTGGACTGCAAGCAGATCGAACCAGTCCATTCTAAAGGAGATCAACCCGGGGATTTCCTTGGAAGGAATGATGCTAAAGCTGAAACTCCAGTACTTTGGCCACCTCATGTGAAGAGTTGACTCATTGGAGAAGACTTTGATGCTGGGAGGGATTGGGGGCAGGAGAAGGGGACGACAGAGGATGAGATGGCTGGTTGGCAGCACTGACTCAATGGACGCGAGTCTGAGTGAACTCCGGGAGCTGGTGACGGACAGGGAGGCCTGGTGTGCTGCGATTCATGGGGTCCTGAATCCCCCTGCGATTCATGGGAGCGACTGAACTAACTAACTAACTAACATCATCCACTGAGAGGTGACCTTTATTTTAATCAGATCTGTGACTTTACACCTCTTCTCCCTGCTGCCCCATGAAACTCCCCATCTTTTTTTTTTTTTTAGCCTAACTGCCTTCTACGCATATTTTGATAGATTAATAATTATCTCTTTAAGTATTTCTTCACTGGCCTAACCTCCTCTTCAAGCTGATTTGAATGTCCCTCTTCAGGATTTTATTATCATCCTACATATATCTCAGAATGCTGGAAAGTTTATATTAAATGATGTATATACTTGGCTTCATCCATCATTATATGATCTGAGAAAACAAGGGTCATGTTTTATTAATTTTTATAAACCTAGAGACATTGCCTGGAATGGAATGTGACCAATATTTATTTGACAAACTGGACTTAAAATGGTGATTCAATGCAGAGGTAGCCTTGGGGTAGTCCTTTACCACATCCTAAAAGGAGGGCAGTCTCCTCTTACTTATTTGTATCTATAAAAAACTATGAGAATTAATCAGTCAAACTATTAGTTTGAGGTCTTAAAACTAGGTAATATACAAAAATGCAGCACATAAGCCAGCTACCATTTATCTAATAAACATGTGAGCACTGATATTTCCAATAACAGTAAATTATATTTCACAGAGATGTATTTTAATTTTAGGATACACTAAAAGGATTATAGTGAACTTACAGGGTGAATCTAATATATAAGTCAACTATTAAAATAGAGTAAAATAAAATAAAATCTTATTGAAAAGAGATTAGCATACTATGCTTGCTGTTAAACTTTTCCCATTGGTGTTCTCAGCAGCTACGATCTGGGGCTTAAAAGAAAGTTAAATATACTAAAGAAGTTGCTGATGAATTAATGCGGACCATGGGCATAGCTCATTAATAAACTCTTAAGTGGAGACCACTATAAGAAAGAATCCAAACAAATTATTTTATTAAAATCCTTAAATAGCAAACTATGTTTAAACAGGGCAGTAGACCAATTTCTTGGCTGCTGTGAAACATAACTCTTTTCTTCCTTGCTCCCTTGCTGTTTACCTTCTAACATTCAACAAATATGGGCACCCTGATAAACCCTAAAAGAAGGGTTGAGATTCAGAGATTAATACATAGTTCCTGAATCTTATCAACCATAATGAAAGTTCTAGAGACGCTTGAAAGTATTGTTCATTCTAAGGCTAACAGGTCCAACAAAACTAGAATCTTTGCCACTACTATAGCCATAACTTTACCTGTTTGTAGGGGGAGTTTGTAATTTCCTGGGTTCTGTCTCGTCACAACAAAAATTTGAAGTGACCGACGGAGCAGCGTTTCAGCCCTCAAACGGACCAGTATTACAGTTACATGTTACAGTTCAGTTTTATTTAGAAAGTAAAGGAAAGTATATCTTGGAATTGTGAGGGCATTCCGACCCAAAAGATGCAAAGAGAGGCCTGCCAGCCCAATTTTGACTCCTCTTTTTATATGTTTTTTCTCCTACTCCTGGGCCTGCCCTATGTAAATTGGCCTAGCCAGGAGTGCTGTTTGTTTTACCTGAGGCCCTCACTCCGGTCCTTGGACCTTCCTTTGTTCTATTTTCACAGGCTTTTCCCTTCCTTGTCTTTTAGCCACCATCATTCTGGACTCCTTTTTCCTATTCTAACTACCTAACATGTTTATACTTTGAAAATCCAGAATTAATAATTGTCATCTTCAATAAGTCAGCTCCAATTGCTGTGAATATAAATGTTTCATGTCAGTTCATTTGGGAGTGATCTGTCTTTGGTGGCAAATAATTATTTATTCAAGGTTTTAATGTAAGGAAAAACATCCCATTATTAGAGACTACTAGGGGGAAAGTGTGAATACTTTTCAATTATCTTTTAATATCCACATATTTCATTAGATTTAAATTTGGAAATTGATATTGCCTCTGCTGGTGGCTCAGATGATACAGAATCTGCCTGCAAATGTGTGTTCAATCCCTGGATTGGGGAGATCCTCTAGAGAAAGTGAAGTTGCTCAGTCGTGTCCGACTCTTTGCAACCCCACGGACTGACTGTAGCCTACCAGGCTCCTCCATCCATGGGATTTTCCAGGCAAGAATACTGGAGTGGGTTGCCATTTCCTTCTCCAGGGGATCTTCCCAACCCAGGGATTGAACCCGGATCTCCCATACTGTAGGCAGATGCTTTACCGTCTGAGCCACCAGGGAAGGGAATGGCAACTCACTCCAACATTCTTGCCTGGAGAATCCCCATGGACAGAGGAGCTTGGTGGCTACAGTCCATGGGGTTGCAAAGAGTTGGACACAACTGAGTGACTGACACTTTCACTTTCATTGAATATTTCAATGACATCTCTGATTATATCTTTTCTCTGATATAGCCAGTGTTACTGAGTACAACATAACACTCCAAAGAACCATCAGACTAAGTGCTTCAAAAATGATATATTAACAACATAAGAATTAAAAGACATCATGATGTATTGGACAGAAAGCTGTTAAATATGACCAAAGATATGAGTAAGTATAGACATCTGTTTTTGAGAATAATACTAGAATTGTGAATTTTCAAAAACTAACATTTAAGGTTGTCAGTTATACTCATCATTTTAGCATCAGAGCATCATAGAATCTCTATTAAAGAAGAATATTCATTTTGCAATCCATATTACCATATGTGGTATATCAGTGACATTAATAATTATTACCTTAGGCTACTGCAACAGCAAAGAGAAAAAATAACACTGTGTGGTTCATTTCATAATAGAAGACATAGAGTCCTTGGAATTCAGATGCCACACTTGAGCACATTTAGTGTACAGCAAATAATTTCTGAATGTCACTGATCCTAGATCATTTTTAAAAAGATACTTCCCCTTACTTTGAAAGATGTGTTATGCTGCATTTCATTACTTTTCTCCTTACCACATTCTTTTGTTTTAAAATAAGCGATGAGGCCTTTGGTGAAGATTAAGCACTTGCAGACAGTAATGCAATGGCCCAAACAGGGTTTTAATTGGAACCTCAAATCCTGTGGAAAAATAAGAAGTTAAATCATTAATAAAATGTATTTTCCAGAAGACACTATGTTGATATGTGTTATGATAGGAAACCTTCATTATTTTTTCCTATAAGATTCTATGGACATACTTGTGAAAGCTAAAATTCACTATCCATGCCACATTAAGATTATGTAATGAAATCCCAGCCCTTTCAAAGTTCCAAATATCAAGAAATAAATAAGAAATCCATAGCAATTTTCCTTTTACAAACGTTAGCATTTTTTATGTCAACCTTAATCCTCATGTTTCCTTACAGTATTACAGTACATTCATTACTTAAAGAAATCCTGGAAGTACTACAGAAGTATTTCAGTATGACCCAGGCAAAACCACGGCACAGTGTTAAACAATTCAATCTGCAACATAGATGAAAGTTTAGAATGAAATGTCTTTTCTCTGCTGCTGCTAAGTCACTTCAGTCGTGTCTGACTCTGTGTGACCCCATAGATGGCAGCTCACTAGGCTCCCCCATCCCTGGGATTCTCCAGGCAAGAACACTGGAGTGGGTTGCCATTTCCTTCTCCAATGCATGAAAGTGAAGAGTGAAAGTGAAGTCGCTCAATCATGTCAGACTCTTAGTGACCCGATGGACTACAGCCTACCAGCCTCCTCCGTCCATGGGGTTTTCCAGGCAAGAGTACTGGAGTGGGTTGCCATTGCCTTATCCGTCTTTTCTCTAGAGACTTTCAAAGACTCTAATTACAAATGTCTCCATTAAAGAAAACCTTAAAAACAATCTTCCAGTGAGTCATAGGTTATACCAGGTATGTGACTGAGGCACATTATATAAATAAAAATGCAGATGGTAAATTGCAGGAACAAGATTTAGGCTTCTATCCAAAAGACACTTCATTATGCATTTGGTCAACTAACTATTGAGAAACTGTAGACCAACTTTTGCTTAAGAGTAATGCAAAAATAGTTCATATTAAAGAGTTTAAATCTAGCTGAGGGAACCAAGTGCAAATATTACAAGTACAGATTAACCTATATATATATTGGGGGTAATGATTCTATGGTAATGATTTACCATTTAAATGGCATATTATCACACGATATAATTGTCTTCAGTGATCTGTTTTAGTGGATAGGAGTTTATTTTTTTATAAAGAACACATATGTCTCTTCTATAAGTATTAAGATGAGTGTATATATGTAAGATACATACTATATTCCTATACTATGTTCTATAAAGAGATGCACATGTCACTTTTATGCATCACCTTTTACTATTTGTTAGTAAATATAAACAATGAAAAATTATACATAGTATAAACACCTAAAATATCTTTATTTCCCCTGTCGCTTTGATTTCAAATGGTTTATTTGCTTGGTAAACCTTAGTGCAGATAAATCCAAAGCCTATGCTATTGGCATTTCAAAGGTCACACATTTTTCAAGTGTATTCTATCAGTTATCACTTGCTACTCTACCACCTTTATTCTGTCATATTACGATGAGAATATGTAGCCCAAAGATTATCAACAGGATTGAAATTCTCCTCTGCTTCTATCTTCTGTCTCTAATATAATATTTTAATAACCCAACAATACTTTGCATTTTGATAAATACATTCAGATCCATTCTTGCAACAAATATTTATTGACCACTCAAAATACTCTACTAAATGTCATACAAAATACAGTGAAGTAAAATAAAAAGGTGAAAGAGACATGATCACTGCTTCAGGGTGCTTTATAGTCTAGTAAGGGAGATGAAAACTCATTACTAAAAAAAGATGATGAATATCATGAAAAAAAAAACAGTGAGCAAAAAAGCTACACAAGTTCAGAGGAGGAAAGTTTGCTTCCAACTGTGAGGATCAATGAAGATTCTATAGAGTGTGTGGCATTTCTGCATGTCTTTAAAAGATTTGAGCAATTAAAGGTCATACAAAGCATTTGGTAGTGAGAAAACTGTATGTGAAAAGGAGTCTAAGGGGAAAGTGAGGGGCAGATTTGGAAATTAGTCAGCAGCTTTATTTAGCTGAATTGCAAGGAACTTGTATTGAAGTGGTAGAGGTAAGGCCTGAAAGGTAGATGATTGTCAGATGATGCAGAGACTTAAGTATAAGCCTAAGGAAATGGAATTTGTTTCCCTAACCAGTAAGACTTGCTGAACTTTTTCCTGAGCAAGGGAATGAGGTGATAGGATTTTGTTTTACAAAGATTAATGTGGCAGAAGCATGAATAATGAATTCAAAAGTTGAAAATAGATGATAGGTGTGGAGGCAGTTAGGAGGCTATTGTGATGGTCCGTTTGAGAGATATTATAAGACCTGAATTAGGATAGAAGCAAGAAAAATTAAAAAGATGAAACAGATGTGAAAAATGCTTTTGTAGGTACATCACAAATAACTATATGCCTCTGAAATGCTGATCCTGGGGAACCAGGAGGGTAGTATTGCCATTAACAATATAAGAAATATAAGAAAATTAACTAGTAGATGTTAAAAAAGAGGATAGGAAGTAAATTTGATTTATTTTAAATTTGTACTGCAGGCATATGGAAAGGTGTAACTGGTGTCCAGAGAATTTGAGGCTGCATCAACAGATGTGGGAAGCCTCTGCATTCATTCAGTTAACATTTAATGAGCATCTAAGATATACAAAACATTAAAGGTATAAAGGTAAATACTATACAGTCCCTTGCTCCAGGGAGCTAATTGTCTAGTAAGGCGGAAAGTCTCAGTAATAGAAAATTATGATTAAATATGGAAAGTTCAGTCATTGAGGTTTGAATTAATATGATCATACATGTGGGACACTGGATACATCTTAAAAGGACCAGAGAATAACTCTGAGAAGAAGCAACACCTGACTTGAGTTTTAAAAGATAAGGAAATATTCACCAAATTAAAGGGCAGTATTTGAATTAAAAGGAATAAGAGAAAAGACATGAAGGCATAAAGAGTGTCCTGTTTGTGAAAGTATTAACAATGTTTGCTGTAGTAACAGGGAAAATGTAAGTCGTAAGAGTGCAGACATAGTTTAGGGCTAGATTGTCCACATTCTTGGACAAAATAAGGTACTTGGGCTTATTTAGTAGTCAGTGAAGAGCTAGTGAAGGTTTTGGGGTACAAGGATGATTTGATTGTATCTATTCTTTAAGAAAATTAATTTAGTAGAGGAGTACAGGATTAACTGTAATTGGAGAAAGCCTATAGATGAAGAGGACAGTTGTTAGACAACTACAAAATTCCAAGTGAAACTGATGAAGGCCTTACATAAAAGTACTGGTACGAGTAATGGAAATAAGGACAAATTCAAGATACATTAAGAGGCAGAATTGACTAGAGTTGATTGCTTTGATGTGGTAGGAAACCACAACCGTATGGTTTATAAGAAGTGAAGAAAAAGTGAAAATTGCACAGTCGTGTCCAACTCTTTGAGACCCCATGGACTACACAGTCCATGGAATTCTCCAGGCCAGAATACTGGGGTGGGTAGTTGTTCCCTTCTGCAGGGGATCTTCCCAACCCAGAGATTGAACTCAGGGTTTCCTCATTGCAGGCAGATTCTTTACCAGCTGAGCCACAAAGGAAGCCCAAGAATACTGGAGTGGGTAGCCTATCCCTTTTCCAGTGGATCTTCCCAACCCAGGAATTGAACAGGGGTCTTCTGCATTACAGGTGGATTCTTTACTAACTGAGCTATCAGGGAAGCCCCATTCTTAAACTATATTGAAATTACTTGTCTCTGTGTATCTTCAGTGTTAGTTGTACAACATACTAGATAACCAATTGACATGAATCAACCTCTTACTAAACAAATGCTCTATTGTTCCTCATCATACTTCTTGTTCACATGTGCATAGGTGTGATAAAATTATAACTCATTAGAATTCAAGAGGAAATATTCATAAGTATAAAGTCTCTTTTCTTATTTTTCCTTTTGGTTTACTGTCACAAAACTAGGAGTGTTGGCTTTAAGCAGACACATTTTTAATTATGCTATAGCAAGGAGATCAGCCCTGGGATTTCTTTGGAAGGAATGATGCTAAAGCTGAAACTCCAGTACTTTGGCCACCTCATGCGAAGAGTTGACTCATTGGGACAGACTCTCATGCTGGGAGGGATTGGGGGCAGGAGGAGAAGGGGACGACTGAGGATGAGATGGCTGGATGGCATCACTGACTCGATGGACGTCAGTCTGAGTGAACTCCGGGAGTTGGTGATGCACAGGGAGGCCTGGCGTGCTGCGATTCATGGGGTGGCAAAGAGTCAGACATGACTGAGCAACTGAACTGAAATGAATAGCTCCATAGACAGTGGAATTCAATTCCAATTCTGCTTGTTTTAACTGAGATTAATAGTTATTTGACCTATGAATAAAAAAAGCTGGCTAGGACACATAATCTGTATTTTTCTTATGTTTATGTGTGCTTCTTTTGAAAGACCATTTAGAAATAAAAAAGTGATAAAATGTGTGTGTGATAGTTGCTCATGTCTAACTCTTTGTGACCACATGGACTGTAGCCTGCCAGGCTCAGCTGTCCATGGAATTCTCCAGGCAAGAATACTGGAGTCAGTTGCCATTTCCTTCTCCATGAGATCTTCCCACCCAGGGATTGAACTTGGGTCTCCTGCATTGCAAGCAGATGCTTTACCATCTCAGCTACTAGAGAAGCCCCAAATGATAAAATAGTATACACAATCTCTCCCTCAATAGATACATAGATAGGGACAGAGACAGATAAATAGATCTATAAATTAAAATATTTTACTCTGGTAAATTTCATGATAGCTGAAGCACACTTACAGTTTTTACTTACTTTATTTTAACCATTTGGGACAGGGGTCTTTCCAAACTCTATTTCATACTCTTGAGTTTGTTTTACAGAGAAAACAATGCACATAAGTTTAACACTTCCTGTATGGTCCTAAGTCATCTGCTTTAGCATCAATTGTTGACAGTATTTATGAGAACTAAGGAGACTATTGAAAAATGAACAGATGTTTGTTTGAGTTGTTCTTCACTTAATAGACTAGAGTTTTAAAGTAATTCATTTGATTTAGTTTTAGGTTTGTTTTGGGGGGGGGCTTGATTTTGTTTTTTTGTCTTCTTTCCTATCAAGTTGTCAGTTGTCACTTTATCATTGAATTGGTACAGCAGGTCTGGCAGCCTCTTCATTCCCTTCAAATTTGGTGCTTGTAATCTACTGTTGACTGAGGAACCCAAATAGTTATATAATGATTAAAAGTGAAGCCTGGGAATGAGGGACTTAATACAGAATTCAATACAATTTAGGAACCAACTAATCTAGATACTAGAGTCATAAGAATTTGAGAAACCTATAAAATGATTATGAAGACAAAACAGACATACATGCATATACACACTTATGTTTTCCAGCTTCCTAATCAAAGACCTATAAAGGTAGAGATGTTTTAAAAATTGACTCTTGGGAGACATAAATTTTCTCTGGAACTCGCTCTTGGCCTCTGTAGATCTCAGTGTTTCAAACATAAATGACAGTTTCTGCTAATTCACTTCAGTCGTGTCCAACTCTGTGTGACCCCATAGGTGGCAGCCCACCAGGCTCCCCCATCCCTGGGATTCTCCAGGCAAGAACACTGGAGTGGGGTGCCATTTCCTTCTCCAATGCATGAAAGTGAAAAGTGAAAGTGAAGTCGCTCAGTCATATCTGATTCTTACTGACCCCACGGACTGCAGCTTACCAGGCTCCTCCATCCATGGGATTTTGCAGGCAAGAGTACTGGAGTGGGGTGCCATTAGGTGAACTCTAAGGTTGCTTCCAGCTCTAACATTCTGGGAAATGTAACTCTGAAGATTCATAGAAATGTCCAGTCTCTGAGCCAGAAACACATTTTGAATTATAAAAGTGATGTTTTGATTTGAATTTTGCTAATTTTAAGCTAAATAACTAAAACTTAAGAGGAAATATGATCTTCCAATGCCTATCAAAGAAATTTGTCTAACACATTGAAAGTGAAAGTGAAACTGTTAGTTGCTCAGTTATGTCCTACTCTTTGCAACCCCATGGACTGTAGCCCACCAGGCTTCTCTGTCCATGGTGTTCTCCAGGCAAGAATATTGGAGTGGGTAGCCATGCCCTCCTCCAGGGGCTCTTCCTGACCTAGAGATTGCAGGCAGATTCTTTACTGTCTGAGCCACCAGGTAAGTCCAAGCCACCAGGGAAGTCCAACTGGTGGAGTCCGAGCCACCAGGGAAGTCCAACTTGTCTATCACTTTGGTTCTTTCCAAAGGCCAAAGGTAGTAACTAGACTGTTTGAGTCTAATTATTTAGGTCTTTTAGTAGAGCAAATCCAGTTTGATCATCAGTAAAAAAAAAAAAAAATTAACGTGATAGCCAACAAAGTGAAAATATATGGTTGAATGTCTTAACCACATTATTCAAGTGATTAAGAGACAAGACAATCTTAATTTTCAAAACTAATACACCACATATTAAAATAATAACTGAGGAGAAAATGAGTACAAAGTTGATAATCTTTGCATTTTCCACCATTCCTTGGACTGAAAAAGTATCTAAAATAACTCTAAAGCTATTTGCACAATAAATTATTAAACTATATTCAGTTTCTTTTCTCTGGACAGAACCAAAAATTAGTCTCAAATAATTACTCTCAAAAAGCTGGGAAATCTCAAAAAGCTGGGAAATCATCAGAAATAGCAGTTAGTATTTATTGAGTACTTACCATGTATTGGTCACTTTTTTAAGTACTTCACATTCATCCCTTCCCTTAATTATCTCAAAGACCTAGTGAAGTAGATACTATCATTTTCCTGATTCTAGAAGGAAAGCAATGGAGACACAGCAAGGTAAATAAATTACTCAAGATCAAATAGCTGGCAAGTGGTGAATTCAGCACTTGAGCTTTTCAACTTTATTAAGTCAAATTGAGATCATAAACTCAGTTACTAATCTAATCACAGATCTCAATTGATCTCAACAGATCAATTACTATTGTGTTTCAATAATGAAGACCCTGTTTGAGCAAACTAAAATTATAAATAAAACAGAAAGAAAATTATTTACTCTACTTGAAATAAAAGTCAGTTGTCTTAAGTGGATCATTAATTTGCAAGTAAACAGGTCAATTATAGCTGAATCTTGTCTGCTTTTTGAACTAAGATTTGATAGGGCTTATAGGTAAATCTTTTTAATAAAAACAGTTTGGTACATGTACCTAAAGCTCTATGTATATAGCTATATCTATCTATATATGTATGTGTGTGTATGTATATATATATATATATATATATATATATATGCTGCTAAGTCACTTCAGTTGTGTCCAACTCTGTGCAACCCCACAGATGGCAGCCCACCAGGCTCCACCATCCCTGGGATTCTTCAGGCACGAACACTGGAGTGGGTTGCCATTTCCTTCTCCAGTGCATGAAAGTGAAAAGTGAAAGTGAAAAGTAAAAGTGAAGTCGCTCAGTAAGTGTCCGACTCTTCGTGACCCCATGGACTACAGCCTACCAGCCTCCTCCGTCCATGGGATTTTCCAGGCAAGAGTACTGGAGTGGGTTGCCATTGCCTTCTCTGATATATATATATTTCATTTCAAATTGCTATAATTCAGTCTTTCTTACTAATGCAAATAAGCTTTAGCTTGAATTATTCAGTCTAAGTAGGATTCTAGTATGCAGCATCCTTCATTTAAAGGAGTCCTCTTTATTGGGAATAAATTTTTTCTTCAACTTTATTGAGGTATAATAAGGCATCCATTTCAAGTATACAGTTTGTATTTGACAAATGAAATTACTGGTAATGTTGTAGCACCAAAATTAGATAGAACCAGGAAACCATTCTTACAGTAAATAAAACTCTATTTCTATTATTTAAGTGTCAATAAAAGCTGACTGTCAATCACATAATAACTATGAAAAACTTAGTGTCTTGAGGTTCTGCAAGATCATATTGTTCAAATTTTGTGGTGCTGTTCTCTAGGGAGTGAATGTGTGCAATAGATTCCAGAAGAGGAGAGAGGACCCTAATTTATCCCAGAGTCCCAATGTCTGGCATGTAGTAGGCTTTTAAGTTCAAATATTTCTTCAATGAATGAGACATTGATAATGAAAATAAATGTGGGAAAGCAGCGTGGAAGCAAATATAGACACATTACCACAAAGAGGTATTCAAGGTATTTGAGAATAAAATGTAGAAATTAATGAAGAAGACTTTCCCTAAAAGTTACCTGAAGAAGCAACTAAATTGGAACAGAAGAAGTATTATCTCTATTTGCAGATGATATGATCTTCTATGTAGAAAACTCTATAAAGATTCTGCAGAAACATGCCAGAACTAATAAATGAATTCTGCAAAGTAGCAGAATATAAAAATCTATACTAAAAATCATGTTCCATTTCTACATACTAATAATGAATAATCAAAAATGAAATTAAGAAATAATTCTATTTATAATAACATCAAACAAGAATAAAAAAATAGGAATAAACTCAACCAAGGAGGTAAAATCTTATAAACTAAAAACTACAAAACTGCAAAATTTTGCCAAAAGAAATTTCAAAGATACAAATAAATGGAAAAACATCTGTGTACATGGATTGGAAGACAATATTGTTAAGATGTCAACACTACCCAAAGTGATTTACAGATTTAATGCAATCCCTCTCAAAATCCCACTGACTGCTTTTGCAGAAATAGAAAATTTTATTCTAAATCTCAGATGGAATCTCAAGGGAACCCAAATAGCCAAATCGATCTTGAAAAGGAAGAACAGAGTTGGAGGTCTCTTACATCCTGATTTCAGAACTTGCTACAGAGTTAACATAATTAAAACAGTGGTACTATATTAAAGAGAGATATTTAGACCAATGGAATAAAATACACAGCCCAGGAATATGGTCAAAGGATTTTCAACAAGAGTGTTAAGACCATTCACTGAGGAAAGATAGTCTCTTCAACAAATTGTATTGGGAAAATTGATGTCCATGTATAAAAGAATGAAATAGGACACATACCATATACAAAAATTAACTGAAAATGGATCAAAGATGCCATTAGATTTGGCAGTAATTTCACAGATATGACACTAAAATACAATCACTAAAAGAAAAAATTAGTTGAAATTCATCAAAAGCTTCCATGCATCAAAATACACTATCAACAGAGTTAAAAAGTAACCCATGAAATAAGCAAAGATATTTGCAAATTTTGTATCTGAAATGGGATTTATATCCCATTTCTAAATGAGATTGATATTTAGTACCTATAACTCACTATTCAAAAATAAAAAAAGCCTCTATTAGAAGTAAACAAATGACTTGAATAAACATTCTCCAAAGAAGATATACACATGGTCAAAAACACATGAAAATATGCTCAGTAGCACTAATTATTAGAGAAATGCAAATGAAAACCACAGTGTGGTACCAATTCACACCCATTAGCATGGCTATTATTCCAAGAGAACAAACAAACAAAAAAAAAACAAAAACAAATGTGTGTGAGAATGTGGAAAAGTTGGAACTCTTGTACACTGCTGGTGAGAATGTAAAATAGTGCAGCCACTGTGGAAAGCATTATGGCATTTCCTAAAAAAATTAAATATAGAATTATAATCCTGAAATTCCAATATTTCATCTATACACAAAAGAAGTGAATGCAGAGGCTTGAACAGATATTTTTAAACCCATATTATAGCAATAATGTCCTGAGGAAAGTATTGGCAGATTTTGTGGACTAACTAGATATTTGAAATACTAGAGAGAAGCCACTTACATTCATTATTGAAGAAAATGCTCAATTAGAAGTTAGTGAAAATGTATACTTATTATTTCCGTTTCTATTATCCATGGGCTTTTAAAATTCAGGTTAAGAACCAAGAACAATGATGACTAGATATAGAAAATAAGTGAAGTGAAGTTGCTCAGTCGTGTCCGACTCTTTGCGACCCCATGGACTGTAGCCCACCAGGCTCCTCCCTCCATGGGATTCTCCAGTCAAGAGTACTGGAATGGGTTGCCATTTCCTTTTCCAGGGGATTTTCCTGACCCAGGGATTGAACCTGGGTCTCCAGCATTCCAGGGAGATGCTTTAACCTCTGAGCCAGCAGAGAAGCCCAAGGGAGATTAAATAATTCAAAATAATTTCAAGCTTTGTTCCTGATTAATTGGCAGCTTTAGTCAGCTCTCTGTAGACAAAGATAGGTTCTTCAGAAGGACTACTAAACTTAATGCTATGGTCTGAATATTTGTGTCCCTTAAAATCCATTTGTTAATGTCCTAATCCCCCACATGATGGTATTAGGAGGTGGGCCTTTGGGAGCTGATTAGTCATGAGGGCAGGAGCCTCATGAATGGAATTAGTTCCCTTATAAATAAAACCTTAGGACAGTGGTCCCCAACCTTGTTGGCACCAGGGGCCAGGTTCGTGGAAGACAATTTTTCCACGGAGGGCCAGGAGTGGGGAGTGGCTTCCAGATGATTCAAACACATTACATTTCTTAGGCCACCTATGGTCTGACAGGAGGTAGTGCTCAGGCAGTAATGCAAGTGATGGGGAGTGGGTGTAAATACAGGTAAAGCTTTGCTGCTAGACTGCCACTCACCTCCTGCTGTGCTGCTTGGTTCCTAAGGCCATGGACTGGTACTGATCCATGGTCTGGGGGTTGGCGGCTCCTGTTTTAGAGAGATCCCTTGCCTCTTCCACCATGTGAGGACACAGAGATAAGTTGGCAGCCTGGAACCCAGAAGAGGACCTTTACCAGAACCTGACCATGCTGGCACCCTGATCTTAGATTTGCAGACTCCAGAACTTTAAGAAACACATTTATGTTCTTTATGAGCTAACAAGTATGAACTATGTTGTTATAGCAGCCTGAAAAGTCTTTAAAGACTAAGACACTTGGGGATTAAGAGATGATACATAAGAACTTCCCATGGGACAGAAATGTGAGACTGGATGCTCGAAAGACATAGACTAGAGACAAATTTTGGAAAGTAATTTCCGTATATGTATATATGGTAATCAGTTCAGTAGAGTTCAGTTCAGTTGCTCAGTCGTGTCCGACTCTTTGCAACCCCATGAATTGCAGCACACCAGGCCTCCTTGTCCATCACCAACTCCCAGAGTTCACTCAGACTGACGTCCATCGAGTCAGTGACGCCATCCAGCCATCTCATCCTCTGTTGTCCCCTTCTCCTCCTGCCCCCAATCCTTCCCAGCATCAGAGTCTTTTCCAGTGAGCCAACTCTTCACATGAGGTGGCCAAAGTACTGGAGTTAAATATATATATATAAATTGAAGCCTGTGAATGATCCACATTCATTTGAAGAAGGGAGAGTAGAGTTGTGCAGCATGTAATAGTTTGATATGCAAAAGAGGAAACAGATTTTTCCTAATGGAAGGATTGGCTGGGGAAGTTATTTCTTCTTCATGAGGAGATTGAAGATGATCTATAGGTTTCCTGCCATCTTTTATTTTATAACATTATCAGCTTTAGAGTAAATTGAGGGTAGGACATGTCAATGCCCATGTTAAGGAGAAATATCAGGCAACAAAGCAAACATGTAAGATGTGGTCACAGAAGTTGGAAGAGAACCAAGGTTTTAAGAGGTGAGTGAAAGAGGGGATTTGATAATGAAGGATAAGTTTAGCTATAAATATCTCAAAGATAGAGAAGAGATACTTCATGACCTCCTTTAAAACATATCCACCGGAGTTGTCAAGAGCGGGAGACTGGTTGTAAGCAATGTACGAAGTGATCATTAGGTGAAGAGAATGAGGCAAGAGATGTACATTATTTTTTGAAAAGATTACTGTCCAAAATACTAAAAGATGACTTTGATCTTTTCTGAAATCTTCGCTTTTATTTCCCTTCACTCTCATATCCCACCTCTTAAAATCTGTTGTCTTGCTTGTATCTTACTGCATTTTTTCTGGTTTGTTCACACTTACTGTGCTACTTTTGTATTCTTTCACAATAAGGTGCTTCTGAATAGCTAACACAGTGACAGGAACATGTGGCTCCTTTACAGGTGTTTGTGGAATGGTTACCATGATGAAGGCTTGGTAGTAGAATAAGGTAAATTTGTACTCCTTTTCATATGTGCTGATCAATAGATCAGTGTCAGTTTATGGGGAGGTCTCCTCCCATGTTGCCGGATTCTGAATTTGGTCTTATCTTGGTCAACACTGTTATCATAATTTCAGTGAGCTAACAGAATCCAGTTTATCTAATCTCCACACAAACCTAGAGTGGTAACTAGATGTTAAATGATAGACTGAATATTCACAAAGCTCTCAAAATCCTCTGATTAGGTGATGAAAGAGATACTTTTATACATACAATATTTGTGTGTAACTTCAGGGGCTAGCCCACAGGGCTTCCTTGGTGGCTCAGATGGTAAAGAATATGCCTGCAATGCAGGAGACCTGGGTTCAATCCCTGGATCAGGAAGATCCCCTGGAGGAGGGCATGGCAAGCCACTCCAGTATTCTTGCTTGGAATTTCATGCACAGAGGAGCCTGGTGGGCTATAGTTCATAATCAGCCACTACTGAATGACCAGCACTTTCATCACTTTTTTTCAAGGGCTAGAGTGATGGACTAAATATTAAAGAGAAAAATAACAATAAAAGACAATTTCACAAGGAAAAATGTAAAAAAAATTTTAAAAATTAAAAAATGAACATCGTGTATTTTGGTGGAAGGGGCCTGGCTTGACAGTAGTCTGTGCAAAAGACCTCAAATTCAAAAACACAAACTGATAAAGATAAGTTAGTACCATCCTTGCCTGTATTGATAAATATGTAGTGTCCAGACTAAAATAAATATGTAATGTTCAGACTAAAGGGGGTTGGGCATCAGTCCACCATATGGGTTAAACTTCTGTGTAGTAGAGTACTCAGTCATGGACATCATGCTGTAGAAGGGACATTTGACAAGGGTGGTGTGAATGGTGAAGGGAACCTGGTGGTACCACTTGTTATGTGTTGAACTGTGTCTCCCTTCAAAAAAAAAAAAAGACATACAGGCATACCTTGGAGATATTATTTACAGACCACTGCAATAAAGTGAATTTCATAATAAGGTGAGTTACATGAATTTTTTGGTTTCCCGGTGCATGTAAAAGTTATGTTTAGTCTATACTGTAGTCTATTAACTGGGTAACAGCATTGTGTCTTAAAAAATAATGTACATACCTTAATTAAAAAATTACAGCTGAAAATGCTAACCATCATCTTGAGCTTTCAGCAAGTTATAGTAGGAACACCAAAGATCACTGATCACAAAGCACCATGACAATTGTAATGATAAATGAAAAAGTTTGAAATAAAAGTGAGCAAATGCTGTTAGCAAACTAGTGTTGATAGACTTACTTGATGCAGGGTTGCCAGAAACACAATAAAAAACATAGTATCTGCAAAGCTCAATAAAATGAAGTTTGCCATACTGAAGTCCTAACCCACCCATACACAGAATGTAACCTTATTTAGAGGTAGGGTCTCTGCAGAAGTAATCAACTTAAAACAAGTTCATTAGGGTGGACCCAGTGTGACTGATGTCCTTATAAAAAGAAAAAAAAAACAGACACACATAGAGGAAAAACCATGTGAAAAAGTTATCTTTGAAGGAGATGAAGGCAGAGACTGAGATGGAGATGGAGACAGAGATTGAGATTAAGCTTCTGAAGCTAAGAGGCTTCTGTGGTTTATAGAAGTTATAAGAAGAAAGGGAGGATCCTTTATCTACAGGTTTCAGAAGGAGCCAACAACTTAATTTCAGACATCTAGCTTCCAAGACTGCGAGGCAATACATTTCTCTTATAAGTCACCCAGTTCGTGGTACTTTGTTATGGCAGCCCTAGGAAACTAATAAACTAATGCAGAACCATTGGGGATCCAAGGGAAGAGCAGCTTAGTGGATGGAAGGATTGTAATGGCTGCCCTTCAGTGTTTTCAGTCAATGATTCTTAGTAGCAGTTCTGGCCCAGAAACAGAAAAATACATCAGAAAATAAAGGGGAAAAAGTAAAATCTTTAGTTTCCTGCACTGGGAGTTATTTTTGGCTCAAGGATGCAAGAAGAGTAGAATTTAAGAACTAATTGCCAGTTACTGCAGAGAAGTATCAATTGGTTTGGTTTGGTTTTCAATCTTCACTCTCTTTTCTGTATACTGTTTCCTTGATTATATACCCTGTGTTTATGCCACTGGTATATTCATCTTGGTATGTTTGTGTGTGTATATATGTATATATATACACACATATATATATAATCTTAAAAATGTTCATTATTTTCCCAAGAATTAGATATATATATATTTATTTTCTACTTCTAGAATAAAAATAAAAATTATATATATGCAGTTCTGGTTTTAGGGGACAAGGGTGCAAACAAAGGATGCTCTGTACATAGCTGTGACCCTGTGGCAGCATTAAACATATTCACATATTCAGTAGTTCCACACATTTGAGTAGTTACAATTTGAGTCTGTTTAACTCTGGCTGGTGCATTTTTTAAAAATTTCCTAGGTGAAAAAGGAATCCAGGGAAAATCAGGCAGGCAGCCAGTCAGTAAGCTAGTGACATCCATGAAATATTTGTTCGCCTTGGCAGTCATTCTGGTACTGTGCTTATCTTCTGAGAGTCAGTGTCTGACAGGTATTCTTTTGATGTAACCAACGAATGAAATGCTATTGGTAGCCTCTAAGCCATTAGTTCTTGACTAATTAATACACCCAACCAACCATTTTTTCCTCTGAGAATATATAAGGCCTATGGACCTGGAGATAGAGTGAATAGAGATAAAGTAACGAGTGTGGTTTTCTTAAAGAACACTCCAGAATTCAAACATACAACTGATACACAATGTTAGCCCATTCAAAACTGTTATCTTGGAAGGAAGGCTAACCTGGATACAACAGATTTTTAAAAATGCATATGTTTTTGGAGATTGTCAAGGTATATCAATAGGAACAAGCCCTGTGAAGAGCCATTCCAGTATGTGACTTAGTCTGAAAGGCCTGAGAGTCACAGTTACCAGTTATTTTTCTTTTCTAGGTCCACTATCTGGGAACAGACTGAGAGACTTACAGAAAGAGAGTCAAGATGCCAGGACTCTCTCTAGTCACTCACTGGGGCAGAGTGCTTGGCCTACACTGTCACTATGCCCCAACAGAGCATGCTGTATAGCTGCTTCCTCACGTCTGAAGCTGGGGGATGTGAAGCCTACCAGTGGGCTCTGAGGGTGTAAGCCTGCACACTTGGCTTGAAAGAGTGTAGGGGCTGAGTTAGTAGCCCTGGAGTAGGGGTGTATATTATCATCAGAGTAGAAGAAAATAGACTGCAAAATGAATGATTGGAGGGGAGGAAGGGCAGAGTTTGGAGGAAATGCTTTGACCAGGCTGGGTGTACAAGAGGGAGTTAGCTGCAAGCTGCTGAGGATGGGGGGATAAGGGGAAGATGGGAACACATACACACACATGCACACACACACACACACACACATCCCCTTGGGTTTCTATTTGGTTTGAAGGCATTTCAGGGCCCAGTGAAGATGATCAGCTGGAATGTAGGAAGAAAATACTGGAATTTATATTTAATCTAAATCTTAAAAAAAAAAAAAAAACTTATTATGAGGAATTCCATGCTGGTCCTCTGATGCCCTCTCAGAAGGCAGACAGACTGAAACCACAATCACAATGAGCCAGTCTGATCACACAGACCACAGCCTTGTCTAACTCAATGAAACTAAGCCATGCCATGTGGGGCCACCCAAGACAGACGAGTCATGGTGGAGAGGTCTGAGAAAATGTGTTCCACTGGAGAAGGGAATGGCAAACCATTTCAGTATTCTTATCTTGAGAACCCCATGAAAAGTATGAAAAGGCAAAAAGATAGGACACTGAAAGATAAATTCCCCAGGTCGGGAGGTGCCCAATATGCTACTGGAGATCAATGGAGAAATAACTCCAGAAAGAATGAAGGGATGGAGCCAAAGCAAAAAGAACACTGAGTTGTGGATGTCACTGGTGATAGAAGCAAGATCTGATGCTGTAAAGAACAATATTGCATAGGAACCTGGAATGTTAGGTCCATGAATCAAGGCAAATTGGAAGTGGTCAAACAGGAGATGACAAGAGTGAACATCGACATTCCAGGAATCAGCGAACTAAGATGGACTGGAATGGGTGAATTTAACTCAGATGACCATTATATCTACTACTGCAGGCAGGAATCCCTTAGAAGAAATGGAGTAGCCCTCATAGTCAACAAAAGAGTCCAAAATGCAGTACTTGGATGCAATCTCAAAAATGACAGACTGATCTCTGTTCATTTCCAAGGCAAACCATTCAATATCACAGTAATCCAAGTCTATGCCCCAACCAGTAATGGTGAGGAAGCTGAAGATGAATGGTTCTATGAAGACTTACAAGACCTTCTAGAACTAACACCCAAAAAACATGTCCTTTTCATTCTAGGGGACTGGAATGCAAAAGTAGGAAGTCAAGAAACACCTGGAGTAACAGGAAAAATTGGCCTTGGACTACAGAATGAAGCAAGGCAAAGGTTAACAGAGTTCTGCCAAGAGACTGCACTAGTCATAGCAAACACCCTCTTCCAATAACACAAGAGAAGACTACACATGGACATGACCGGATGGTCAAATGCAAAATCAGATTGATTGTATTCTTTGCAGCCAAAGATGGAGATGCTCTATACAGTCAGCAAAAACAAGACTGGGAGCTAACTGTGGCTCAGATCATGAACTCTTTATTGCCAAATTCAGACTTAAATTGAAGAATGTAGGGAAAACCACTAGACCATTCCAGTATGACCTAAATTAAATCCCTTATGACTATACAGTGGAAGTGAAAAATAGATTTAAAGGACTAGATCTGATAGACAGAGTGCCTGATGAACCATGGATGGAGGTTCATGACATTGTATGGGAGACAGGGATTCAGACCATCCCCAAGAAAAGAAATGCAAAAAAGCAAAATGGATGTTTGCAGAAGCCTTACAAATACCTGCAAAAAGAAGAGAAATGAAAATCAAAGGAGAAAAGGAAAGATAAACCCATTTGAATGCAGAGTTCCAGAGAACAGCCAAGAGAGGTTAGAAAGCCTTCCTCAGCAATCAATGCAAAGAAATCGAGGAAGACAACAGAATGGGAAAGACTACAGATCTCTTCAAGAAAATTAGAGATACCAAGGGAACATTTCATGCAAAGATGGGCTTGATAAAGGACAGAAATGGTATGGACCTAACAGAAGCAGAAGATATTAAGAAGACGGGGCAAGAATACACAAGAACTGTACAAAAAAGATCTTCACAACCCAGATAATCACGATGGTCTGATCACTCACCTAGAGCCAGACATCCTGGAATGTGAAGTCAAGTGGGTCTTAGGAAGCATCACTTCGAACAAAGCTAGTGGAGGTGATGGAATTCCAGTTGAGCTATTTCAAATACTGAAAGATGATGTTGTGAAAGTGCTACACTCAATATGTCAGCAAATTTGGAAAACTCAGCAGTGGCTATAGGACTGGAAAAGGTCAGTTTTCATTCCAATCCCAAAGAAAGTCAATGCCAGAGAATGCTCAAACTACCGCACAATTGCACTCATGTCACGACCCAATCAAAAAATGGGCCCAAGAACTAAACAGACATTTCTCCAAAGAAAACATACAGATGGCTAACAAACACATGAAAAAATGCTCAACATCACTCATTATCAGAGAAATGCAAATCAAAACCACAATGAGGTACCATTTCACGCCAGTCAGAATGGCCGCGATCCAAAAGTCTACAAGCAATAAATGCTAGAGAGGGTGTGGAGAAAAGGGAATCCTCTTACACTGTTGATGAGAATGCAAACTAGTACAGCCACTATGGAGAACAGTGTGGAGATTCCTTAAAACACTGGAAATAGAACTGCCTTATGACCCAGCAATCCCACTGCTGGGCATACACACCGAGGAAGCCAGAATTGAAAGAGACACGTGTACTCCAATGTTCATTGCAGCACTGTTTATAATATCCAGGACATGTAAGCAACCTAGATGTCCATTGGCAGACTAATGGATAAGAAAATGGTGGTACATATGCACAATGGAATATTACTCAGCCATTGAAAAGAATACATTTGAATCAGTTTTAATGAGGTAGATGAAACTGGAGCCTGTTATACAGAGTGAAGTAAGCCAGAAAGAAAAACACTAATGCTGAATGCAGAGTTCCAAAGAATAGCAAGAAGAGATAAGAATGCCTTCTTCAGCGATCAATGCAAAGAAATAGAGGAAAAGAACAGAATGGGAAAGACTAGAGATCACTTCAAGAAAAATAGAGATACCAAGGGAACATTTCATGCAAAGATGGGCTCGATAAAGGACAGAAATGGTGGTATGGACCTAATAGAAGCAGAAGATATTAAGAAGAGGTGGCAAGAATACACAGAAGAACTGTACAAAAAAGATCTTCACAACCTGGATAATCACAATGGTGTGATCACTCACCTAGAGACAGACATCCTTGAATGTGAACTCAAGTGGGCCTTAGAAAGCATCACTACGAACAAAGCTAGTGGAGGTGATGGAATTCCAGTAGAGCTATTTCAAATCCTGAAAGATGATGCTGTGAAAGTGCTGCACTCAATATGCCAGCAAATTTGGAAAACTCAGCAGTGGCCACAGGACTGGAAAAGGTCAGTTTTCATTCCAATCTCAAAGAAAGGCAATGCCAAAGAATGCTCAAACTACCACACAATTGCACTCATCTCACACGCTAGTAAAGTAATGCTCAAAATTCTCCAAGCCAGGCTTCAGCAATATGTGAACCATGAACTTCCTGATGTTCAAGCTGGTTATAGAAAAAGGTAGAGGAACCAGAGATCAAATTACCAACATCCACTGGATCATGGAAAAAGCAAGAGAGTTCCAGAAAAACATCTATTTCTGCTTTATTGACTATGCCAAAGCTTTTGACTATGTGGATCACAATAAACTGTGGAAAATTCTGAGAAAGATGGGAATACCACACCAACTGACCTGCCTCTTGAGAAATCTGTATGCAGGCCAGGAAGCAACAGTTAGAACTGGACATGGAACAACAGACCGGTTCCAAATACGAAAAGGAGTACATCAAGGCTGTATATTGTCACCCTGCTTATTTAACTTCTATGGAGAGTACATCATGAGAAATGCTGGACTGGAAGAAACAAGCTGGAATCAGGAGAAATATCAATAACCTCAGATATGCAGATGACACCACCTTTATGGCAGAAAGTGAAGAGGAACTAAAAAGCCTCTTGATGAAAGTGAAAGAGGAGAGTGAAAAAGTTGGCTTAAAGCTCAACATTCAGAAAACGAAGATCATGACATCTGGTCCCATCACTTCATGGGAAATAGATGGGGAAACAGTGGAAATAGTGTCAGACTTTATTTTTGGGGGGATCCAAAGTTACTGCAAATGGTGATTGCAGCCATGAAATTAAAAGACGCTTACTCCTTGGAAGAAAAGTTATGACCAACCTAGATAGCATATTCAAAAGCAGAGACATTACTTTGCCGACTAAGGTCCGTCTAGTCAAGGCTATGGTTTTTCCTGTGGTCATGTATGGATTGAGAGTTGGACTGTGAAGAAGGCTGAGCGCCGATGAATTGATGGTTTTGAATTGTGGTGTTGGAGAAGACTCTTGAGAGTTCCTTGGACTGCAAGGAGGTCCAACCAGTCCATTCTGAAGGAGATCAACCCTGGGAATTCTTTGGAAGGAATGATGCTGAAGCTGAAACTCCAGTACTTTGGCCACTTCACGCGAAGAGTTGACTCATTGGAAAACACTCTGAGACTGGGAGGGATTGGGAGCAGGAGGAGAAGGGGACGACAGAGGATGAGATGGCTGGATGGCATCACTGACTCGATGGACGTGAATCTGAGTGAATTCCGGGAGGTGGTGATGGACAGGGAGGCCTGGCGTGCTGCGATTCACGGTGTCACAAAGAGTCGGACACGACTGAGCGACTGAACTGAACTGAACTGAACACATATATATGGAATTTCAAAAGACGGTAACGATAACCGTGTATGCGAGATAGCAAAAGAGACACGGATGTCTAGAATAGTCTTTTGGACTCTGTGGGAGAGGGCAAAGGCAGGATGATATGGGAGAATGGCATTGAAACATATAAATTATCATATGTGAAATGGATCGCCACTCCAGGTTTGATGAATGATACAGGGTGCTCAGGCCCGGTGCACTGGGATGACCCAGAAGGATCTGATGGGAAGGGAGGTGGGAGGGGGGTTCAGGATGGGGAACACATGTACACTCATGGCAGATTCATGTCAATGTATGGCAAAACAAATACAATATTGTAAAGTAAGCAAAATAAAAAAAATCAATAAAGTTCACATGAAAAATGAACAATCTAGGATAGCCAGGAAACTTCTGAAGGAAAAGGCAATGAGGTGGGACTATACCTGATATTAAAAGCTAATGTAAAACTAAATAATTATAACAGTGTGGTACACTAAATGGAATCCAGAGATTGGACTAAATTTTTTTGAGTGTTTAGTATATGATTAAAAGAGATGTAGGAAAAAACAAAGTAGATAATAAACCAGATCTGTCTCTCCATGGGAGCACAGAGGAAAAGGCCATGTGAGGACACAGCCAGAAGGTAACCATCTGCAAGACAAGGAGAAAGGTCTCAGTAGAAATCAACCTTGTTGACACCTTGATCTTGGATTTCTAGCCTCAAGAAAATAAATTTCCATTGTTTAAGCCAAGAAAAAAAAAAGAGAGAGAGAGAAACAGAAGGAAGTCAAAGGACTTTATCTAGATCGGGTGAAAATAAAGAGACATTATAGTCAAATGCCATATTTGAAACTTGTGCAGAACTTCGATGGAAAAATGTAAATGAAAACCTATAAAGTACATTTATGGACAACTAGGGAACTTAGGTAGGGACTCTATAATGTTTTGGAATTAATTTTGACTTTCTTTGGTGAGGTACTACTTTGTTGAGTGGTGAGGTAACATGGTGTCTGCAGCCTATTTTGGGGTAGTTTAACAAAAAAAGAAGTGTTTATGTATAAGAAAAAGAAAAAATAGCAAAATGCATATCCAAATATCAAAGCTGCTGAATATAAATGAATCAGTTTCTGTTCAATTCAGTCACTCAGTCACGTCCGACTCTTTGTGACCCCATGGACTGCAGCACACCAGGCTTCCTTGTCGTTGGTTATCTCCTGGAGCTTGCTCAAACTCACGTCCATTGAGTCAGTCAGGGATGCCATCCAACCATCTCGTCCTCTGTCATCCCCTTCTTCTCTTGCCTTCAATCTTTCCCATCATTAGGATCTTTTCTAATGAGGAGGCTCTTCACATTAGAAAGATTGGGATGACATTAAATATTATTTTTGCTTGCTGGTATTTCTGCATATGTGTGTGTGTGTGTGTGTTTACATACTAATGATGCAGATATGAGCTATGTAAACCCCAAAATTTTTGATAAGATTCACAGTCAGTTCAGCAAAATTTGGGGTAAGGTAGTGAAAATGTGGAAGCAGCAATCCCATGAATCTCCAGAAGGACATGATACAGCCATGTTATTTCTGACTTCTGAATGGCCAACCAATTGGTTAGAACTAAGTAGCCTTCATCAAGGATTATAGAAGCAGATTATAAAAGCAGAGACAGGCTAATAAGCAACAGACCTATCATCTCCTTAATCCCTCCTCCAAATAAAAAGTTCATTCCTACTTTCAAAATTCCCAAGCAATCACAAAAGTGGGAGTGGGAATAGGGTGAGATGTAGTATGAAAGCTCTTAAAAATAATTCCTTTTCCTTTCTCACCAAGGCTTAGCTTACTTTAGGTTCATTCCACCAATTTTCCCTTTATTTAGCTTCAGAGCTATTATATAGCTATTAAATAATAACTTTCCTCCTGGCTAAACTCCATTTGTGCAACCGGGGTAGGCCACACAGAATTTTCTAGTTAATATTGTTCATCGTTCTCATTCCAATTAAGAAGCCTAAGTTTCTGAATCAAACATACCTGATTATAAATCTGTTACTTATTAGCTTTGTAGCCTTGTAGTCTCCATCTACAAAGAGAGATCAATATAATACCTATTTTATAGGCTGTTGATTAAAAGCCTAAGCTCTGAAGCTGAGCATGCAAGGTTTTTATTCCAGCCCCACCATTTCACCCCTTATCAGCTATGTGATCTTGCAAGTTACTTACCCTCTCTGGGCACCAGTTTTTCCTGACTGTTAAGTAGAATAATAATGAAATGACTCATTTTATGGGGCTTTTGAGGATTAAACATTAATAAGTAATACAAATGTAAATATTTTTACTAAAAACTTACTATGAGCTATATTCTGTGCTGAGTGATTTATATGTGTTAACATATCCAAAGCATATGCAAAGGCCCTGACTGGTGTATTTGAGAAAACAGGTGGCCAATGTTACTGCTATGTAGTGAGCAAGGGAAAAAGTGGTACAAAATTACATATTTGAGATAGGGAAGAGTCAGATCATTCTCTTTGTAAGCTATATTTTATGTGAAAGTGAAAGTCACTCAGTCTTATGGACTCTTTCCGACCCCATAGACTATACAGTTCATGGAATTCTCCAGGTCACAATACTGGAGTGAGTAGCTTTTCCCTTCTCCAGGGGATCTTCCCAACCCAGGGACTGAACCCAGGTCTCCCCCTTTGCAGGCAGATTCTTTATCAGTTGAGTCACAAGGGAAGCCCATATTTTATATGAAGCATCATATAACACCTTTGAATAGTATTAAGCCTGAAGTACACTCTCTTTCAGGCCTCCCTGGTAGCACTAATGTAAAGAACCTGCCGAGGAGACATGAGAGGTGGGTTTGATCCTTGGGTCGGGAAGATCCCCTGGAGGAGGGCATGGCAATCCACTCCAGTATTCTTGCCTGGGGAATCCCATGGACAGGGGAGCCTGGCAGGGCTCCATGAGGTTGCAAAAAGTTGGACATGACTGAAGTGACTTAGCACAGCACAGCATACTTTATTTCAAGGATGGTATCCAATCATATTAAAAGCTGCTAAGAGGTGTTAGTAACATGAGGATTAAGAAAATGGAGTGTAGTTCATTTGTCTAATATAGAGGCAATAAGTGATCTTTAAGAGTCAAGGGCTCTTATATAGGAATCTGTATAGTAAAGCTCTAGTTCATCTCTAGTTGTAACACCTGTAATGCTTAAGAAAGAGAATTTGTTCATATTTGTTTTGGTGTGGCACTAACTTGAACGGCAATATATTACATGACTTCTATAAATCACTTACAGTTCTTTGATTCTAGGATGTTGATCCTTTTGTATGTTTGCAATAATTTTAATGAAAGAGAAATCTTAATCATAGCATTACTATTGTTTATTATAAAGTAGCTGTTATTTCCATGTAAAACCCTACATGGATTCTTTATGTAATGGAAGTTTGATCAATTCTTTCCCTAAGCATTTTTATTTCAGAGAACTGATGGACAGGGTGAGACTCATAGAATATAAAATTCGTCACTGCATAATACCCATTCAAATGGTAATAATAATTCTCAGGTATCTATCATCCCTATTTTGGGGGGGGTAATTTATTCATGCCTTCTATTTTCTTTTCCTACTACTGTTCATTCTTTGGCAATTTCACTGTTCATTAGCATATCTATCAGATAGTGAACAAGAAAAGCAAGGAAAATAATTCGAAACAAATCAGATTGTTTTTTTATTCATCACCAGTTCTCAAAAAGCAGCTGTAGGAAGAGATTGGAAATTAATTTTTGAGTGGATATTTTGGATTGTCTCAGTCGTAGCTGATGCCTATGAATCACAAAAATAATCAACTTTATTACTGACAAAACTAAATCTATTGTTTTTGATTTTACATATTTGCTACACCTCTCTTTAAATAGTACAAATAACAGAATAGTCCATAAATATTTCACTGTCATTCAATTCAGCAATATTTATTAAAGTTTAAAATTTTTCTGTAGATGTAGAATGTCTACCACAGAACTAGAAAAAACTAAAGATGCATTGATATGGTCATTGCCCTCAGGGAGTTTAAGAACCACCTAGGGAACCTGATCTATACACCTAAAACAGATGATAAGAAAAGACAGCAAAGTATTGAGTGTGTCACTCAATATCAGTGATAAAGCTAAAATGTGTATTAATGAATAAATAAGAAAATATAAAACTTATGTGACACACTATATCTCATTTCTGAAATTAACCATTATTGGTACTTCCATTCTAATGATGACTCTATTAGTAACAGAATCTAGTGATTAGAGATAGTTTCTTTGTCTTTCAAGTTTGGAATCAACTGAGACTTTGATGATTGGTTCAAATTATATTTTTATTATAGAAAACATCATTCTTTTAACAGATTAGATAAGTTTAGCTTTTTGATGGAATTAAATGTTCTGACCTATTGTTTTATTCTCCTAGGGAGCAAACTCTTAAAAATACAAAACAAATAAAGCAACGTTATTATGCACAAATAGTTGTTTTCCCTTGAATTTTTCTTGACTATAAAATTTATCACTTGGTTTGAGACGGCAGTATATTGCTGAAATATAGTTTACAATATTTTCCTAAGTTATTTGGTTAATAGGTCACATTATCTGGATGAAGTTCTGAATAATTAGTACATAAACATGTATTATATACATATATTCTGTGAAAAAAGATTCTTTGTATTATATATTCTTCCCATTCTCCCTCCTTTTAATGACTGATAGACTAATCTTCCTAAAATAATACAACAAACCCTGAAGTCTGTGAGAAAGCAATGAGAAAATGCCCAATGTTTACAAAATTATAGCAAAATATGACTACATATCAAATAAAAAGATCACATATTATCATGAGGTAAGAAATATCTGAACTTTGACACAGAGAAGGATTTTATTTTATTTTTTTTAAGATTGAGACTTCTGGAGATTATGTTCCCTAAACTGTGAGTGTTATATATGATGATAAGGAGGGCCAAGGGATAGATTCTGTCCAGCTATTGATATGTCAGAAAGAGAGATATCCAGATACCTAAAAAAATGATTTTCTGCTTTTCAACCTTCCTCAGAAAATGTAAATGGCATGGTTGCCATCCTTCCCCACACCCTTCTTCATCATCCACATTAAAAAAATAAAATAGAATAGCAAACACAATTAGCACATTATTCAGCAAGTATTCACTGATACTTAATGCTATATAATTCTCCTTTAACATTCTATTAAAATTACTAGTTGGCTTAGTTAAAATGATCTGCTTCAAATACCCAGTTAAAAAGCAAACTTAAATATGTCTTGTATTACTTCTAAGTCTGTCTATACAAAATCTAAACAACCCATAGCAAAATGAAAAGTTCAGTCAACCTAACTGTTTAGACTGCATGATGCCAAATTAGCAGTTTGAATTTTCCCCATTGAATTGACCAGATATTTTAAGCATTGTGTAGACACTGCCTAAGTATTCAACCACTTACTCTCAGATGATAGTATCAGAGGGTGGGAAGTCACATGCGTAGCCACACCCATACAGCAGTAATACACACTTTGCCTAAAGTGAAGCACACTGTATAATTTTATGATGTTATGTCAGCAGCCATATTTTATCTTGCATAGGAATTATGAGGACACACTGCAGTCACATAAAACAGAATCTTGTTTTACCTAAGTTCTGATGAATTAAGGTAATTTTTTGTGCAAAATTTTCACATGTGTTAAAATGCCTAGAATATATAAATATGTAGTTACATATACATATATATGTATACTTCTTTGAATTAGTAATCTGAAGATTTTTCTAATGATAGAATTGTGAGCTGCAGACTGAAATTTTTTAATGTGATGAAAGATTTACAATTCAAGGGAACATAAATGAACAGAAATGCCCTAAAAACCAGCTGTTTACCTGCCTGATCCAAGAAAATGAATGCTGAAAACAAACAGCTGCCCTATAATAGACTTTGTGGTAAAACTGATCACCCTGAGCATAATGGATTTATTTTCTTTTGTGCTTATTATGAACTTGGCAAACTGTCTCTGGTATAAATATTTAAATGTAACAATGAAGAGAAACAGCAATGGCCCAACATCTAAGATAGAGCCAGAACTATTTCTGGGAAATTTGAGGATTTTCAATTTACAAGTTTTCTTTTACAATTATTTATGAGTCTCTTTATCCTTAAGTTTCTGTTAAGCTTAATTCAAGGATGGACGCATCTTGTGAAGTACAAAGGAAAAGAAAAAGAAGTGAGAGAGTGAGAGAAATGGTGGTGGGGTGAGGGGTAGTTAGAATAGAAGAAGTGAGGGGAGAGAAGAAAAGGGAGGGAAGGAGAAGACAGGAGAGGAGAAGAGAGGGAGAGGAATCAGCAGAATAGTAAAGTAGCACTGGCATTCTTCAAGTGTGGTATTATAAACAAGCATGACCTCAGCTGTCAAATGAAACCTGGTTTACTTTTTTCAAAGTAGTCAAGGAGTCTTGGATACAGAGCAAGGTTAAATGATTTCTAGTGATTCCATATGCAAAAGTACTCAATATGCCCGTTTTTCTTCTTGAATTTAACACCATTTCCCCAAGCTTTCTTGGTTGCATACTTGCTAGCACCATAATATGCTGAAGGCAATTCCTTTAAGTCTTAAAGTTCTCTCTTTTTAAAATGACATTGCTAATAAGGAAGCTTTTAGAGCAAAGGAACATGGGCTCAGGTAAACATGTTAGTGCTGTCCTACAAGATTCAGGCATCAGAAATTCTAAATTAACAAAAATTCTATTAGGGCATCTGCTTATAAGTAGCCTATGAGAAAAATCAGTGAGCCATAAAAAAATCAATACCACGTCCTGATTTTATGCAATAAAATTCAGTTCATGAGGTCTATGATGCTTAGGAGTACCAACAGTTACATGTACTTTCTTATTTCTGACATATCTTGTCCCCCCACAAAAGATTTCTACTGGTTTTTAATGAGAGCTACAGATGCTTTATAATCATTACAGCCAATGAAAATTGGCAACAACCAATAATAGATAGAGGTTGATACGGAGGTGGAAGAAATACTTGGCTTCCTGGCAATCAAGGTAAAGAAAGGAAAATTAATGGACTAACTCTCATTCTCTAATAGAAAGAAACAATACACATTTTCAGATAAAACAAATTGTGTCAAAGCCCTCATCTTTGAAATAAAGTATTGCTGTGATCTTTGACATCCCATTCATGTAAGAAGTATTAGGCAAAGAAATATTGTCTTGGATAATCTTACAAAATAAAAGCACAAGGACAGTCTTTACATGCTTTTCAGCAGTGACTAAGAGTAAGACTAAAGAGAAAACATGAAACTGTGTATTCGCTGAGGCATTTCTATGGAACTATAATAGCATTATTTAAATATGAATAGTCTGACAATCTGATTTGATAGAAAGCTACAGCATAGAGTTTTAACTAGTACCTTCTTTATTTCAGTGGCTTTTAACTTTGCTACTTGTTAAAATAATCTGGAGACCTTTAATAATATACATTTTTGGTTCTGATTCTCTAATATGCCATTTCAATATGGTTGAGATGGAGCTAAGTATTTTTAAATATCTTTCTCTGATTGGCTCTTTGGCATCCTTATTCTCTGGGTTTCCTCAGAATGCAATCAATATGTTTATGTCTCCTGTAAGTATTATGTTTTCCTGGTGGTATTTATTATCATTTGTTTCTTTTTCCTCTGGCTCCCAAGAAGATATATTATAGATATTTTTTCCAGGTGACATCTAAGAATCCAAATTTTCAGAACTGTAAAATTTTACATGATAGATATAGCATTGGCATGAGTTCCTAGAAACTCTACATGGTGGCATGGCTTAAAATTTTTTTCATCAAGTACACCAATTAAAGTATAAAAAAGATAGTTAATTTAAATACACTGTGTACCCTGTGCTGGTAATTATATCACTTTATATCACTTTGTATATGTTATCCCATGTAACCACCAGAGCAATTCTGGGATAGTTATAAACCCCAATTTTATATATGTAAAGCTTAGACTCATAGAGATTAAGCTTTGCCCAAAGTTATATATCTTAAAAGTGGTGAAGCTGAGATTTAGCTATGTTTAAAACTAAAGATCATTCGTTTGTCTTCCCATGTTGCTTCTATTGTAGATAATATGGTGTGCTACTACTTACTGAGTTCATGATGATAACTGATGGCACAGTTTAAAATCAGAGCAAAAAGGTATACAGTGCTCCTTTTTTCTAAGCAAGAACAAAAATAAATTATTTGCTTGATTCTTAAATTTATTTATTAATCCATTGCTCTTGCAAGCCTATGATAACTAAGATTGCTTCTCCATCATCCTGCCGATGATCCTTTGATCATTTTATGGGGGTTGAGATTCTCTGTTTGCAATTGAGAAACGGAACCAACAGACAATACCCAAGTGTTAAAAATGAAAACGCATAGCAAATAAAAACCTTGATTGAAAAATTTTGAAATACAAAAAAAGTCTTTAAAATCTCATTAATAAACAATTACAAAAGAGCCAGAATTTAAATAGATCTTGTTAATTGTGTTTATCTCAGCGTGATGCCATGTCAGAAAGCCTAAAGCAAATGTATTTTGTTAAAAGTACTGCTGGCACAGCAGGCCCTGAACATTAAAAAGGAAGCTTGTCATTATGGGGCTGTAACTGAGAGAGGAGACTAACATGGGTCTAAATCATTATATCTTAAACTGGAAATGCTGCATTTTAAAGCTATTTATGTCCAACAAAATTCCCTACCATCTTACATTCATCTTAATGCTACTTGAATTGAGAATTTATAATCTGTTGAACATCAGGTGAATCACAACTTAGGGACTTGGCCTGTTAGTTATATTCAGAGTTGTAATACTAGTGCACTTGAGAGTATTACCAATATTAATTGATATAAAATAATTTTCCCTTTGGATAAAGTACTGGATATCTATAATGTAACACAGAGTCCTATATTCTGAGAAATAAGAATGAAAATCCTTGATAGGGTATCTGGTTCAAGATGATAGACAGCACACATTATATCCTCTTTATAGGAAAATCTTCTGGATAATAGTAGTGAAGTATTAAAAATAGTAAATCTGTAAATTCACTGAAAATAGGAAAGACAATAGAAGATCAGAGCTTTGATACATATTCTAGTAGATGGAAGAAAGTTCAGACAATATTAATAGACAATCTACTCCCAGGTGGATCAGATGGTAAAGAATCTGCCTGCAGTGCAGGAGACCTGAGTTTGATCTCTGGGTCGGAAAGATTCCATGGAGAAGGGAATTGCAACCCCCTCCAGAATTCTTGCCTAGGAAATCCCAAGGACAGAGGAGCCTGGGGAGCTACGGTCTATAGGGTTGCAAAGAGTCAGACATGGTTGAGTGAGTAACACACATTATGGTGAGAGCCAGAGCTCAGGGCATGTACAGAATGCTACAACAGATGTTAGAGATGCTTTGACCAGAGGGGTGAAATAGGAAGAGAACTATACAGCAACAGGATTGGTGATCTGTTGCAGTGGTTTCCAAGGTTGTGTGTGCTCATCCTTGGGTGTGCACGAGGTTATTCCACCTGGCACACATAAAAAATGATTTCCATTTCTACTTATTGTCTATCAAAAAATAAGAAATATATGATGCCTATCAATATAAATCAATAAACAGATTTATAAACACAGTGGTCTGTGCATGTGATTAAGAAGTATATGTAATGTATATTTTGATACATTAAATATATATTATTTAAGTTATCTATATAAATTAAGTAAAGTATGAATTTATACTTATTTATATATTCAATAATTTTGACATATATATAATTATTGATGGATATCTTTTTTGTAACTGATAAAGTCATCAGGATAGCTGTGGGAGCCTGCAAAACCCCTATGCTGGCCTTTATGTGCAGGTAGAGGCCAAGGTGCTATCTTCTAAAGAAATGGCTGATCTACCAGGAAGGGTTTAATGCTCTTGTTATGGCAGTTGACAGCTCAAAGAAGAGCCATCCTTATTCTGGTATACAGAAGAGTGACCGTGTGCCTGTTCTCTGCCAAGCACTAAAATATCCACTTATTTGGGGTTAGAGGTGACTTTCAGGAAATAGGCTAGTGGAAGAAGACCTGAAGAATGGCAGAATTGCTTGGTAGTGACCTATAATAATACACCTAGTCCTTCATTTGTAAGTATGAATAGAAAACCAAGCATCAGCAGATATTTGAGAAAAACTTTATTTGAGGATCATAAAAAGAAGCACAGCTAACTCTGGAAGAACCAGGGATTTGGAAGAAAATAAATTTTAAAAATTGTAGTAATTAATATCCTTGAAAGAATCAGAAAGTTCCCACACTTAGAAAATAAGAGCAGATGACTATAAGAAGAGTAATCAGAAAACAAAGTAAAATTTAAATTTGATTAAAATTAGAGTCAGCAAAATAAATTCAAATCAAATATAAAATAAATTGCAAAACTATGGGATATCACAAGGGTGATGTAAGTTTTACTGGCAAACAGACTCACATGACAGAGCCATTGGTAAATGAATACCTAGTAAAATTAGATTAGTTCAAAATTTAAGGAAGAGAAAAATTTATAAATATAATTATATGGAAGGTGTTTCACATTAAAATAATTTAAATATTAAAATATTAGGGAAATTCTTTTGGAAAATTAATGAAGTTTTCCAATATTTTTACAAAAATGACCTTTATTTTCGTGCTGTGAAATTTAAATGCAAAAGGAAGAATATAGTAGAATATTATGTTAAAATTTCATTGGGAAAATTCTTCCCCAGAACCCCCTAAAAATTGATACTTCTTTCATTCATTGCTTATTTTAAGAAATTAATGCAAAGTTTTAATTAAAATATAAATGTTATTAAATATAAGATTAAACAAATGTTAATTTTATTTGTATCCAGGCAAGTTCTCAATAAAACTTTTATTTTCCACTATTTTCATAAGTATGAAATTTTAGTTCTGGTTTTCAGCATTTTCACTTTAAGTAGGATTTTTTTTAAAACATGGATAAGGAGGTCTTAGAATAGCATAATTTAAGAAGCTGTATGATCTTAGTCATAAGGAAAATAAGGCATACATTTCTTATGTCAACAACCAAAAAGGAAAAAGAAAAAAAAAACCCTGACCAGTTATGTTAGGAAAAACAAGCTCTATAAGGGTGTAATGATCTGAATACGAAGCAAACTAAAATATGGCATAATTGTGAACATTAAATGAAGCATAAAATAGAAGAATGTATTTGACTTTGATGCTTGAAGCATCTTCCTTTAAGAAGGTATATGATTTTTCTATAGATCCAGTCATGCTCCTTGGCTTTACAGTGAAAAATATTCACATAATTATAATATTGAAAAGTACAGCATACATATTTACATAATTTAAACAAAAAAATCTATAATTTGGAAAGTTTAGTTGTATTTCAAGTGCAAGTTTATGTCATAAATCATGTCAATGTGAAAAGAAAAGGTCATGGTAATTCAAGTTAGGATGTAAGAGGAGAGAAAAGATTGTACTTTCTCTCTGAAATAGTGGAACCATCAATGGCTGTAATTTAAAATCAATAAATTAAGAAATTGGATTTTGTAAAAATAATCAACAGAAGATTATATAAAAAAAATCTATCTAACAGTAATTGGGAACATTAGAGAAAAAGTTTCTACTAATTGAGCTCAATTCACTGTATTTAAATACACACTTTTAAATTTTAATTTAAACAATAGGAATATAAGTATATTATTTAGAGTTCTTGACTTAATCCCCAGAAAAACAAAACAAATTACTCCTAGGTAGTGGGACAGGTTATGTCAGAATGGAGTGGATTTAAAAAAAATTTTTATTTAATGCTCTTCTGTAGTTTTGAAATTTTATTTCCATGTGCATATAAAATACTCTCTTCCACTCCCTCTAATTCCTTCCTCCTAAAGTAACCAATGGTAACCATTGCTGCTGCTGCTGCTGCTAAGTCGCTTCAGTTGTGTCTGACTCTGTGCGACCCCATAGGTGACAGACCATCAGGCTCCCCTGTCCCTGGGATTCTCCAGGTAAGAACACTGGAGTGGGTTGCCATTTCCTTCTCCCATGCATGAAAGTGAAAAGTGAAAGGGAAGTCGCTCAGTCGTGTCTGACTCAGCGACCCCATGGACTGCAGCCTACTAGGCTCCTCTGTCCATGGGATTTTCCAGGCAAAAGTACTGGAGTGGGTTGCCATTGCCTTCTCCAATGGTAACCCTTACATCTGCTAATTTTCTCTATTCTCTCTTTCTCTTTCACACACACACATACATACACACATGCATGCGTACCTACATACATATTAGTGCCTTTTGTCTTCCTGTAGGAGAAATTTTCAAAAGAGTGATTGTTAGGCCAATAATATGCCTGTATTTATTTTAATAGATTTTACACTATTGTTGTTGTTGTTCAATCAATCAGTTGTATCCAACTTTTTGTGACCCCGTGGACTGCAGCACCCCAGGCCTCCCTGTCTATCACCAATTCCTGGAGTTTACTCAAACTCATGTCCATTGAGTAGGTGATGCCATCCAACCATCTCATCCTCTGTCTTCCCCTTCTCCTGCATTCAATCTTTGCCAGAATCAGGATCTTTTCCGGTGAGTCAGTTCTTCACATCAGGTGGCCAAAGTTTTGAAGATTCATCTTCAGCATCAGTCCTTCCAAAGAATATACATGGTTGATTTTCTTTAGGATTGACTGGTTTGATCTCCTTGCAGTCCAAGGGACTCTCAAGAGTCTTCTCCAACACCACAGTTCAAAAGCATCAATAATTTGGTGCTCAGCTTTCTTTATGGTCCAGCTCTCACATCCATTCATGACTACTGGAAAAACCATAGCTTTTACTAGACAGACTTTGTTAGTAATGTCTCTGCTTTTTAATACATTGCCCATGTTTGTCATCACTTTCCTCCCAAGGAGCAAGCATGTTTTAATTTGATGGCCGCAGTCACCATCCACAGTAATTTTGGAGCCCAGGAAAATGAAGTCTTTCACTCTTTCATTGTTTCCCCATCTGTATGCCATGAAGTGATGGGACAGGATGCCTTGATCTTTGTTTTTTGAATGTTGAGTTTTAAGCGAGATTGTTCACTGTCCTCTTTCACCTTCATCAAGAGGCTCTTTAGTTCCTCTTCACTTTCTGCCAGAAGGGTGGTGTCATCTGAATATCTGAGGTTATTGATATTTCTACCAGCAATCTTGATCCCAACTTGTGCTTCATCCAGCCCAGCATTTCTCATGATGTACTCTGTATATAAGTTAAATAAACAGGGTGACAATATATAGCCTTGACATACTCCTTTCCCAATTTTGAACCAGTATGTTGTTCCATGTTCTGTTCTAACTGTTCCTTCTTGACCTGCATACAAGTTTCTCAGGAGGCAGGTAAGGTGGTCTGATAGTCCCATCTCTTTAAGGATTTTCCACAGTTTGTTGTGAACCACACAAAGGCTTTAGTGTAGTCAATGAAGTAGATGTTTTTTTCTGGAATACTCTTGCTTTTTTTATGATCCAACCAATTTTGGCACTTTGATTTGTGGTTTTCTGCCTTTTCTATATCCACCTTGAACATCTGGAAGTTATTGGTTCATATACTGTTGAAGCCTAACTTGGAGGATTTTGAGCATGACCTTGCTAGCATGTGAAATGAGTGCAATTGTGCAGTAGTTTGAACATTCTTTGGCATTGCCCTTCTTTGGGATTGGAATGAAAACTGACCTTTTCCAGTCCTGTGGCCACTGCTGAGTTTTCCAAAATTGCTGGCATATTGAGTGCAGCACTTTCACAGCATCATCTTTTAGAATTTGAAATAGCTCAGCTGGAATTCCATCATCTGCACTAGCTTTGTTTGTAGTGATGCTTTCTAAGGCCCACTTGACTTCACATTCCAGGATGTCTGGCTCTAGGTGAGTGATCACATCATCATGATTATCTGGGTCATGAAGATCTTTTTTATTTAGTTCTTCTGTGTATTCTTGCCACCTCTTCTTAATATCTTCTGCTTCTGTTAGGTCCATACTATTTCTGTCCTTTATTGTGCCCCTCTTTCCATGAAATGGTCCCTTGGTATCTCTAATTTTCTTGAAGAGATCTCTAGTCTTTCCCATTTCATTGTTTTCCTCTATTTCTTTGCACTGTTCACTTAAGAGGGCTTTGTTACCTCTCCTTGCTATTCTTTGGAACACTGCATTCAGATGGGTATGTCTTTCCTTTCTCCTTTGCATTTTGCTTCTCTTCTTTTCTCAGTTATTTGTAAGGCCTCCTCAGAAAACCATTTTGCCTTTTTGCATTTTTTTTTTCTCTTGGGGATGGTTTTGACCACCACCTCCTGTACAATGTTATGAACCTCCGTCCATAGTTCTTTGGGCACTCTCTCTATCAGAGTGCCTCTGCAATATTACTTTCTTAAAAAGTTGCAGCATTTCACAATCTCAACATCAATAATGAGAGTGCATTTTCTCATATCTCTGCCTATATTGGATATTATTATCCTTGTTAATTTTACCATCAGATGGGCATTAAAAAAATGTAATTACATTTTTATTTGAATTTGAATTTCCCTGACCACTGATGAGATTGAGTCTCTTTTCATATGAATATTTGCATTTCAAATTTCCTTTACTCTGAATTGGTTATTTGAAACCTTTATACATATTTATATTTAATAACTAGTCCTTTCCTCATTAAGTACAGTAATTTTTTGCTAATTAATCACATTAACCCATAGAAAATTTAGAAAATATTTGGGGCATGATTATAGTTTTCAGTGATTATTTATCTAAAATTCATATTTAACTGAATAGGGTTCTTTTATTGAAAGGCTACCCATCTTCTGTTAGATACTTGATTTTGTTTATGATATTCCCTGCCAATTAGGTAATTGAATTTAGTAATCATTTCTGATGTCCTCCATTTCCCCGTCTGTATTAAGAAGATATTTACCATTTCTTGGCATTTCCAAGTGATTGCAAGTGATTTCCTAAGTGGTGTTTCTCTTTTTTTTACTTTTTACATATAGATCTTTACATTTGGATCTTTATAAAGAATTCATTTTTTTTATTATGTCAAGGTGTAAACTTTTTTCTCAAATGTATATTCATTTTTTCCAACACCATTTATTAAATAAACTATGCTTTGTCAACTGAATTTAATGCCCATTTTGACACATTTTAATTTATTTTATATATATATATATTAGATCTATTCAGACAGTTATGTTCTGTAATTAATCTATTCACCCATTCTTATCCAATTGACTTTAGAGTAAGTTTACTATTTGATATAGAAGGTCTTATATCAGTACAATGCATTATCAGTTTTGGTCTAATATTCTAGGTATTTGCTGATCTTTACTATTCTATATAAAATTTTATATCATTAATCCAATTCTAAAAATTTGGAATGAGTAAATTTATGTATTTGCTTGGCATAAATTGAGCTGTTCATGCTGTTAACCATCACTCTGCAGGGAATGTTACTCATTCCCACTAGTTCTGATATTTTTATGTCTTTCTACAAAATATGTTTTTAATTCAATTAAATAATACTTATTGAGATAATATTCACTTTCCATAAGATTTATCCCTTTAAAGTATTAATTCTGGCACTTTTACTATATTAACAAAAATGTGCAGGCATAACCACTCTCTAATTACAAATAAGTCATTACCTCCAAAAGAAAGCACGTACCCATTAGCAATCATTTCCAATTCTTCTCCATCCTCACTCCTTGAAAACCACTAATCTAATTTCTGTCTTTATGGATTTGCCTATTTGGGACATCTCATGTAAATTCAATCACATAATAGGTTATGGTCACGTACTGTTGTGAGACCTAGACCATAAAGAAGGCAGAACGCAAAAGAATTGATGCCTTTGAACTGTTGAGCTGGAGAAGACTCCTGAAAGTCCCTTGCACAGCAAGGAGATCAAACCAGTCAATCTTAAGGGAGATCAACTCTGGAAGGACTGATGCTGAAGCTGAAGCTCCAGTATTTTGGTCATCTGATCTGAACAGCTGACTCATTGGAAAAGTCCCTGATGCTGGGAAAGATTGAGGGCAGAAGGAGAGGAGGGCATCAGAGGATAAGATGGCTTGACAGCCTCACCAGTGCAATCTTGTTTGCCCAACGTGAACTTGGGGAAACCCTCGGAGGTGGTGAGGGTCAGGGACGCCTGGCATGCTGCAGTCCATGGGGTCACAAAGTGTTGGATATGACTGGGCAACTGAACAACAACAACAATATGTTGTACTTTGAGACTGGCTTCTTCCATTTAGTGTAATGTTTTCAAAGTCCATCCATATTGCAACACATATTTTATTGATAAATAGTATTACATTTTGTGGATATGTGTGTGCTCGGCTGCTCAGTCACGTCTGACTCTTGCAACCCCATGCATGGACTGTAGCCCACCAGTCTCCCCTGTCTGTTGAATTCTCCAGGCAAGAATACTGGAGCAGGTTGCCATTTCCTACTTCAAAGGATCTTCCCAACCAGGGATTGAACCAGCATCTTGAGTCTACTGCATTGGCAGGCAGATTCTTTACCACTGTGCCACCTGGGAAGCTCTTTTACCATACATTATTTATCCATTGTTCAGTAGATGGGCATTTGAGTTGTTTCCTTTTTTTGGCTATTATTATCAGTCAAAGCTATGGTTTTCCCAATAGTCATGTATGGATGTGAGAGTTGGACTATAAAGAAGGCTGAGTGTCGAATTGATGCTTTCAAACTGTGGGGCTGGAGAAGACTCTTGAGAGTGCCTTGGACAATAAGAAGATCAAACCAGTCAATCCTAAAGGAAATAAACCCTGAATATTCACTGGAAGGACTGGTACTGAAGCTGAAGCTCCAATACTTTGGCCACCTGATGCGAAGAGCTGACTCAATGGAAAAGACTCTGATGCTGGGAAAGATTGAGCACAAGAGAAGAAGGGGGCAACAGAGGATGAAATGGTTGAATGGCATCACCAACTCAATGAACATGAGTTTGAACAAGCTCAGGAGGTGCTGAAGGACAGGGAAGCCTAGTGTGCTGCAGTTCATGGGGTCACAAAGAGTCGGACATGACTTAGTGACTGAACAACAACAATAATTTTGCTATGAACATTCATGTATGAGTCTTTGTGTGGACATTTGTTCTCGTTTGTCTCGGGTAGGAGTAGAATTGCTGAGCTGTAGGGTAACTCATGTTTAAGTATTTGAGGAAATGCTAAACTTTTTCACACAGCCTGTACCAGCAATGTATGAGTGTTCCAATTTCCCCATATCTTCATCAGCACTTATTATAATCTGTCTTATTTATCTGCTAACCTAGTGGGTATGGAGTTGTATCACATGGTGATTTTCATTTGGACAGCCCTGATGGCTAATGATGTTGAAGTCTGTTCATTTTCTTAATTATCATTTATATATACCTTCTTTGGAGAAATGTATATTCAAAATCTTTTGCCCTTTTTAAACTGGAGTATAGACTTTTTATTGTTGAATTCATAAATTTTTTATATATTCTGGACATTAAACCCTTTTAATATATATGATTTGCAAGTATTTCCATCCATTATGCTTTTTATTTATCCTGTCCCTGAAATCTTCCTAAATTATGTTATCTGCTTTGGAAATTTTTTTAAAAATAGACTTTCCTAGGTTGTCTGCTGCTGCTGCTTCTGCTGCTTCTGCTGTCACTTCAGTCGTGTCTGACTCTGTGTGACCCCATAGACTGCAACCCACCAGGTTTCTCCATCCATGGAATTTTCCAGGCAAGAGTACTGGAGTGGGGTGCCATTGCCTTCTCCAACTAAGTTGTCTAGATTGATAATTAAATCAACCAAAATAAGAAAAATATGTTAATTGGTTTCTAATATTTGTGCTAATTATTTTAGTCTCTTATATTGGATAAAATTTCTAAAACAAATCTTACTGACATAATAGATTATCTCTTGACTTATTTCTAATTTATTAAAATTGGTTCCAGTATTCTTTAATTAAGATAATATTTGATATTTACTTTTCATAAATAGTATTTTCATAGTTACAAGTTTTATTTTATTGAATCATATGAAATTAATTTTAGAATTCTATTACATGTCATTTCAGTCCTTAAAATATAACCATATGGTTTTCTTTACTTAACTTGTTTGTTTAATGACCTTTGTTCATCTATTTCTTAATGATTAAAATGATGAACCATTCTTATAATTTTGTAATTAACCAAACTTGATTCTTGTGTATTATTAATATTATATGCACTTGTGATTTTGATTGTTAATATTTCATTAAAAAAATTTCAGTGACATAACAAATTATTTTTACATCAAAACGAATCACTAAAAGCCCAATTCAATTATCATTTCCTTATCCCTAACACTGAGTTGTCTTTTAGATTGCTATTACTACCTACATTCTCCCACTTAGTTGCTTGATTTTGCTTAATATACTTCGTATTCTTAGTTCCAAGTACCATTAGCTATCGCATTAGTACATATATTTTGTTTCAACAATTCTTATAAGAATGAAAACAAGAGCTATAATGATTATGAGGATGAGTACAAGGAAAAGGAAGAGAAGATACAATAGCTGATGTTAAGACATATAAAGAAACAAATGGTGATTGTTCTCTATTATTACTGAAAAATGTTCAAGAATAAATAATTATGAATGATATTAATAAGGGAGAGATAGATACAGAGGGACAAAGGAGGAAACATAAAGCTTATTAAAGAACATAACAGTTAGGAAAAGGAAAGAGGGGATTTTTTTTTTTTTAGACGAATGTATGCCTGTAACAGTGAATTACATTATTGGACTATATAGTCTGTTTTGATCAGTTCTGTGATTAGTATTAGTCATTGTAGACACAAGTATTATGCATTTTTGGTAGGTATGGTTAAGGTAAACAATATGATATAAATATACTTTAAAAAATATCATTCAACTAATTTCTCATTTAAATGTTTTCTTCTCTGCAATCACCTGTATTTTATTCAGTCTAACTTTATTGAGGTTTTCTATGGCTAAATCAAAGATCTCTCAGTAAATGTCACATGGTACTTGAAAATATGTGTTTTATTTTCAAATATCTTTTGATATTGACTTCTAACATAATTCAACAGTAATAAGAGAACAGACTCTGAACAATTTCAATACCTTTAGGCCATGAAATTTTTGTACTTTTTTCTTATCTCCCTGGATATGCTCCAGTGTCTCCTAGTTTACAGTCTATGGGAACTTCAATAGAATTTATGTCCTACTACTGTGTGAAAATTGTATAAATCTTAATTATATTGAATTGGTTCACAGTGCTTTTCAAGTTTCAAGTGCTTTTCCTTCTTATTTCTCTGTATATTCATTCTATTATTTTTTGAGAGTTTGATATTGAAACTCTAAAAATATTTATCTACTTAAAAATAATTATAATATATAATGGAACTATATGTAACCTTTTTTTGGTATTTTCCAAGTCTCCTGTAAATGTGTTATCATACTTTCATAATGTAAAACAATAACAATTAAAATTAAAAAAACTTCTGTCTTGCATTATTAGAGTGGAATTAGCTTAAAAATATAGTAAGTTAATCCTTAAAGTAATTTTGGGTTATTCAATCTGTGATTCTAAGCTTTGAGAGGTTTTTGTTGTTCCTGTTTGCTATTGTTGCTGCTGTTTTCCTTTTTATGGTGAAAGAATTTTAGGTTTATGGAAAAGTGATAAAATCACATAGAAGTCCTGCATTTCCCACAGCAAATTTCCCCTAATATGAAGATTTTACATAACAAGAGTAAAATTATCAAAACCAAATAGTTAATATTGGTACAATGTGGTTAATAAGCTGCAGAACTTACTCAGTTTTACTAAAGTTTCAACTAAAGTGTGAAGTTTTACCTTTTTGTCTTTCAGGATTCCCTCTTGAGCTTTATCTCCAGTCTTTCACAGTTCATCATTTGTTCCATGTCTTACAGTACCTTGACAGTTTTGAAGAACATTAGTCAGGTATTTTTACATAGATTATTTTTTCTCTTGTAAGTTATAAAATAAAATGATGGAAACCAGTTCCCCTCATACCCCCTTAGGCAAAAAAATACCCGCTAAGTATATTGAGAGTTCCAAAGTTAAATGACTGACATCATAAGTCTACCAGCTATTTATATCTGGAGATTCTTCTCTCAAAGTAGAAACAAATGGGAAGAGATTGAAATATGATGTGCTAATGGTGTACTTCCTAATATTTGCTCTTGTGCCTTCTCCAGAATATTCAGAAACGTAGTTATTTTCTGCATATAAATTGAACAACTCAGTCCTGATCTGAATATAAAATGGATAATATTCTCTCAAGTTTGAAATATAGTAATTAAACTGATCAGGGAATAATTCTTTCATTTGAAAAGGCGTGTGAAAATGAATATGAAGATAACCATGTTTGCATATTCAGAGAATGACCCATCTTATTAGATTCATTATTCCCAAGTAAATGGTAAAGTTATTAAAAAACACTATCCTTTTAAAAAGACTGACATTTTAAAAACATAAAAACGATGAAGTATAGAAAAATTTCATGAAAGCTCTGTAATCATATTGTTGTTGAGATGGAAGTGATTACCCATTATAAAAAAAATAAATAAGAGTCTTAGAACTTAAAAACAAAGCTATGGTTAGAGGAAGTTACTTTAAAAGAAAACAGTCTATTGGAACAAGATCTTCAAACAACTTTCCCCTTTGATTTATTTTTCCCTTTGCTCTATGTCTATTAAGCAAACTAAACTAAAATCACATAATTTTTTCTACTTTGATATAAAAGAAATCGTTACCTGAAGGAGTCTGGATTTTTGTGATTTTTATTGAGATTAATTATCATTCCCATCACATACAAGTTACTATTTTAAAGTGTTCAATTCAGTGGTTTTTAGTATATTTACAAGGTTGTGCAAACATCACCACTATTTCATTCTAGAACATTTTTACCTCCGCAAAAAGAAACCCCTTACCTATTAGCCATCACTCCTAGTTGCTACTTTCACCCAACTCCTTACAACTACTAATCTTATTTCTATTGCTATGGATTTGCTTATTTTGGACATTTCGTATAAGTGAAACTGTACAATGTGTGTCCTTTTGTGTTTGGCTTATTTAATTGAGAATGTTTCGTAGGTTCAACCATAACATGAAAGAGTACTTCATTCTTCTATGTGGCTGAAAAATGTCCCATTGTATTGAAATATAACATTTTGTTTATCCATTCATCAGTTGATGGACTTTTGAATTATTGCCATTTTTTGGTGACTACAAGTAATGCTGCTGTGCACATTCCTGTACATATTTTTGTGAGGACATGTATTTTCATTACTTTGGGGAATATACCTAGCGTAGAATTTCTGGGTCATTTCATAATTCCATGTTTTATTTGAGGATTTTCCAAAATAATTTCTACAGTGGCTGTACCATTTTACATTCTTTTCAACAATATATTAAAAAGGTTCCAATTTCTTGGCATCCTTACCACAATTATTATTGTCCATGTTTTAATGATAACCATATCAGTTGGTAAGCAGTGTATCTCACTTTAGTTTTCATTGGCATTTCCCTAAGGACTGTTGATGTTGAGCATCTTTTGATGTATGCATTCTCCATTTGTTTGTCTTTTTTGGAGAAAAGTTTATTCTGATCTTTTGCCTGTGTTTTATTATTGGATTATTTGTCTTTATTGTTGAGATGTAAGTGTACTTTATATATTCTAAATACTAAATCCTATTCAGATATATGCTTTGGAAAGATTTTATTTCACTCTATGGATTGCCCTTTCATTTTCTTGATAGTGTCCTCTAGTGTGCAATAGTTTTAAAGTCAAATTCATATATCTTTTTCTTTGTTATTTGTGTTTTTGGTGTCATATATCAGAAAGCATATATTAGGAAGATCCCTGGATAAGGAAATGGCAACCCACTCCAGTATTCTTGCCTGGGAAATCCCGTGGACAGAGGAGCTGACAGGCTACAGTCCATGGCGTCACAAAAGGGTTGGATATGACTCAGTGAGTAAACAACAACACTAATTTCTCTTTATTGATATTCTGTATTTAATGAGACAGTTTCTTCATACTTTTCTTTCCCTCTTTTCCCACAATCCCCTTTAGGTATTTGAACATATTTATAAAGGTTACTATGAAATTTTTGTTTGTTATATTTGATATCCAGCCCCCTTCACGGGAAGTTTTTGTTGCTTGCTTTTTTTTTTTTCCAGTGTATGCGTTACATTTTACTGTTTCTATGGGTGTCTCCTGTAGTTTTGTTTGAACACTAGGCATTTTTGGTAATATTGAATGTGTTGCAGCAAAACTGGGTAGTGGTTTCTCTCCCTCATTTCCAGGGCTTATTTTGTTGTTCTCTGTTTATGTTTCCTGACTCAGCTGTTACTTTAGTAAAGTCTGTTTACCCAGAGTGCAGTGTCTTTGGTATTGCTCCTTGGAGGAGTGCACAGGCATACTGGTATGATAGTGATTTTATCTGAACTTTATTTCTCTTTGAAACAGATCTCTCTGATCTCTGATCTCTCTTTTAAGCAAGCTACTTCATTTGGTATTATATTAAACTTATTAGACTGCACTGATTACTGTCTGATTTCTTCTCTGTTGTATTTGACAATGCCCCAGAACTAAATTTCCTCAGTGATCTGATACAACTGACTTTGTACAGATCCAAATTTTAAGGCCAATCTTTGAAGTTTTTTTCTTATCCAGGTGGGCTCTTCTTGATTGTTTTTTCCCCTAGTCTTTTTGGCAAAATAGTTGGCCTACTTTTGGCTTGCTGCTCGTAATCAAGAGAAGCTATTGTTTTTGAGAATGCCCCTGAGGTTTGAATTTCTCCTTTGGATAAAGCTTCAGAGCCCTCTTTTCTTATGGAACAACTCTCCCCTTTAGGAAAATCTCTTAGCCACGACCCTGTGCACTGGGCTGGGTGGTAGTTTGCTGTCTTTTTGGCTTGCCTCTCCTGGCATGGAATCTCTGCCTAACATATGAGATGGATCAAGGGAGATTAGGGCTCCAATATTTTCAACCTGCCACACATGGAATACTTCATCCTATGTTAAAGGCTGTCTGAATGAAGGGAGCCCGTGACCTCTCAGCTGTACCCTCCAGGAATTTAGCATCTTCAAGTTGGAGTTTTAGGGGATTGGAAATTCTGACTGATTGCCCCTCTCAGGGAGTTATGCGAGTTGCTCTTTATTGGGAACCAAGGGGAGAGTGAGACCCACCTTCTTGGCCTTATCTGTTCAAATGTTTAAAATAAATTTTTCTAATACTGTTTCACTGATGAAGAAAGAAGGATTACCATTAATGACTCTGTGGCCAATTGTAATAATATGTACAAAAGTTGCAACTCCTAAGTTAAACAGTGAAGCTATTTCCCAACCCCTTGAATGTGTGATGACCATATGCCTCCTATGAACCAGTAGTAAGCTAGCAAAAATGACATAAGCAGAAACTTGAAAAGTACTGTTGCATTAGGGCTAGCTTTCTTGCTGCCAAATAGAAAATTACATGTGATAAAGATATGTTTTAACATTACTGTGAAAAATCATGATCTAGACTTCTGGAAATGAAGAAACTGCATTGAAAAAAATACCGTATGCTTTAAGCAGTAGCTTGTCAACTACCATACATGTGAATGAGGTCATTTTAGATCAAACACTAACTAGCTGACCAACTAGGTGATCACAGATACGTGATAGAGCTCAGCAAAGATAAAAACAAATGAATGTGAAATAGTTGTGAAATATTATCCAGCTGTCCCACAAAACCTGGAGCTAAATAAAATGGCTGTTGTGTTAAGCCACTAGATTTTGGGCTGATTTGATATACTGCAAAATCTAACTGATATAGGCTGGACAAGCTGAATGAGAGATGCCTGGAAATTGGGAATGGGACAACGTTTGGTAAATCCCATAATCTGCATAGACCAAAACCATATTCCATAGCAGCACCTAAAGGTGATGGTATACATAGTGAAGCATAGAAGCAGATAACTCTGTTGTCAAGGGGTCCCTGTAATCTTAAGTGAGGAAGATGGTACGACTTATAACAAGTTGAAGTTTAGAAGTCTTTTCCCTTCAAGTCTGGGTTAAGAAACTGTTTCCCTTAATTTCACAGAGGAAGGAAGAATAGTGAATTAAACAAAATAAGAAGACCGAGGAAGATGTTTAAAATGAAAGAAAAAGAAAAAAAGCCCTATTGAAATGCTACTGAAACAGAGATAAATAATATACCCAATAAAGAGTTCAAAACAATAGTGATAAGAATTCTAACTGAACTGGGGGAAAGAACAGAGGAACACATGGAGAATTTTAACAAAGAGCTGGAAAATATAAAATATTAAAAAGCCAGAGCTTAAGAATACAATAACTGAAATGAAAAATATACTAGAGGGAATTAATAGATTAGGTGATATGTAAGAACACATAAATGATCTGGAAAATAAAGTAAGGGAAATCAAATAATCAGAACATCAAAAAGTTAAACAAATTAAAAAAAAATAGAAATAGTTTATTTGGCCTCTGGGACAACATCAAGAATAATAAATATGTATTATAGGGAGTCCCAGAAGGTTGAAAAGAGAGACAAAAGGGTGTAAAATTTGATGAAATTATGGTTGAAAACTTTCAGAACCTGAAGAAGAAAATATATATCAGATGCAGGAAGCACAAGATGACTCCAACGAGACCCACACCAATATATATCATAATTAAAATGACAAAAGGTAAAGAGAAAATTCTAAGGGAGCAAGAAAAAAATAAAGTGTTTATTACATACAAGGAAACCATGAACAAGATTATCAGCTTATTTTTCAGCAGCAATTCTGCAGGCCCAAAGGGAGTGGCATGGTATATTCATCATGTGCTGACAGGAAAAATATCTATGACATAAAATCGTCTATCCAGCAAGGTTACCATTCAGAAGTGAAGGAGTGATAAAGAGCTTCTCAGACAAGCAAAAGCTAAGATTCCATCAACACTAAAGCTACCTTGGACTTCCCTGGTGGCTCAGTCCATAAAGAATCTGCCTGCAGGGCAGGAGACCCAGATTCAATCCCTGGGTTGAGGAGATCCCCTGGAGAACGAAATGGCAACCCACTCCAGAAATAGGAAATTCTAGGAAGGGATAAATGCAAATAAAAACCAGAATGAGATATCACCTCACACCTGTCAGAATGACTGTTGTTAAGAAGACTACAAATGATAAATATTGATGATACTATGGAAAAAAAGGAACCTTAAGACACTGTTGGTGGGAATGTAAATTAGTACATTTCAAAGAAAATGAAAATACTAATTTGAAAAGATATATACACCCCATTGTTCACAGAAGCATTATTTAAAATAACCAAGATATGTAAGCAACTTAAATGTCCATCAACTAAAGAATGGATAAAGGAGATGTGGTAGATATATATGCACAATGGAATATTAGCCACAAAAAGAATGAAACTGGCCATTTGCAACAACATGGATGGGTGTGCAGGATATCATGCTTAATGAAGTAAGTCAGACAAAGATAAATACTCTTTTTCACTTTTATGTGGAAAATGAAACAAATGAATGAACGTAACAAAACAGAAACAGACTCACGGATACAGAGAACAACCTAGTGATTATCAGCGGAGACAAGAATTGGGGGAGAAGCAGGATAAAAAAGGATATTAAGAAGTATGGACTACTAGGTATAAAATAGCTTCCCTGGTGGCTCAGAGGTTTAAAGTGTCTGCCTGCAATGCAGGAGACCTGGGTTCAATCCCTGGGTCGGGAAGATCCCCTGGAGAAGGAAATGGCAACTCACTCCAGTATTCTTGCCTGGAGAATCCCATGGACAGAGGAGCCTGGTGGGCTACAGTCCACAGGGTCACAAAGAGTTGGACACGACTGAGCGACTTCACTTTCAGGTATAAAATAAATAAGATTCAAGGATGTAATGAACAGCACAGTGGATATAGTCAGTATTTTATAATAACTTTATATTCAGTATAATCTATAAAATATCAAATCATTATGTTGGAACTAATATACCATTGTATATCACCTACACTTCAATTAAAAATATAAAAAAATAAAAAATAACTTCTCAAGCTGGTAATATTTTTCTTTATATAGCTAATCTTTTAAAAGAGATTTCTCTATGTGTTATAGCCACATTCCTCCAGCCATTCCAATCTGCCTGTCTCTTTAAGGATACCACTGAAAGTACTCTAGTAAATAGTCTAACCTTGGGAAGCATTACTGCAAACAAAGTTACTGGAAGTGATGGAATTCCAGCTGAGCTATTTCAAATCCAAAAGATGATGCTGTTAAAGTTCTGTACTCAATATGTCAGCAAATTCGGAAAAGTCAACAATGGCCACAGGACTGGAAAAGAGGTTTCATTCTAATCCCAAAGAAGAGCAGTGCCAAAGAATGTTCATACTACCATATGATTGTGCTCATTTCACACGCTAGTAAGGTTATGCTCAAAATCCTTCAAGCTAGGTTATAACAGTACATGAACGGAGAACTTCCAGATGTACAAGCTGGGTTTAGAAAAGGCAGAGGAACCAGAGATCAAATTGCCAACATTCACTGGATCACAGAGAAAGAAAGAATTCCAGAAAAACATCTACTTCTGCTTCATTGACTATGCTAAAGCCTTTGTGTGGATCACAACAAACTGTGGAAAATTCTTAAAGATATGGGTATACCAGATCACATTATCTATCTTCTCAGAAACCTGTATGCAGGTCAAGAAGCAACAGTTATAACTGTACATGGAACAATGAACTGGTTCAAAATTGGGAAAGGAATATGTCAAGGCTGTATATTGTCACCCTGTTTATTTAACTTATATGCAGAATACATCATGCAAAATGCCAGGTTGGATGAAATACAAACTGGAATTAAGGTTACTGGGAGAAATACAAACAACCTCAGATATGCAGATGATACCAGTTCAATGGCAGAAAGTTAAGAGGAACTAAAGAGCCTCTTGATGAAGCTGAAGCAAGAGAGTGAAAAAGCTGGCTTAAAACTCAACATTCAAAAAATTAAGAGCATGGCATCCAGTCCCATCACTTCGTGGCAAATAGAAGGGAGAAAAGTGGAAATAGTAACAGATTTTATTTTTCGGGCTCCAAAATCACTCTGGACAGTGACTGCAGCCATGAAATTAAAAGATGCTTGATCCTTGGAAGGAAAGCTATAACAAAGCTAGACACCTTATTCAAAAGTAAAGACATCACTTTGCTGACAAAGGCCCATATAGTCAAAGCTATGGTTTTTCCAATAGTCATGTATGGATGTGACAGTTGGCCCATAAAGAAAGCTGAGCGCTGAAGAATTAATGCTTTCAAATTGTGGTGATGGAGAAGACTCTTGAGAGTGCTTTTGACAGCAAGGAGATCAAATCAGTCAATCCTAAAGGAAATTAACCCTGGATATTCATTGGAAGGACTGATGCTGAAACTGAGGTTCCAATACTTTGGCCACCTGATGCAAAGAGCCGACTTATTGGAAAAGAGATCCTGATGCTGGGAAAGGTTGAAGTCAAAAGGAGAAGAGGGTGGCTAAGAATGAGATGGTGAGATAGCATCACCGACTCAATAAATTTGAGCAGACTTCGGGAGATAGTGAAGGACAGGGAAGCCTGGTGTCCTGCAGTCCTTGGAGTTGCTGAGTCAGACATGACTTTAGCAACCCAACAACAAAACTTTCTTGTTATTACAAGTAATAAACACTTTCTAGCTCTTCTTTTCATCCCTTAACAACATTTGAGTGTTGTCCTTTGTTGTTCTGCATTGCTCTCTTATCACACTCTCCTAGTTTTCATCCTATTTCTGTAAATTTCATATTCACCATACTGTTTCTCAAATTGCTTTGCTGGTTTCTGCTTCTCTCCATATAGCATTCTTTGGTGGGTCTATACCTTATCTTAGTTTGGTTAATCTTATCCACTTGAATGGTTTCTATATCTCTTCCCCAGAAATGGTTCTCCTGAATTCCTGACCGATATCTTTATCTATTTAATTCCCTGTTCACCTTCATTTTAATCAGTCACTGAAATCTCAAGTTACCTGCCACTTTAACAAGCCCATTTTGATAAGATCGGACTATGAATGGCAAGTACAAGTATTTGAAAAATGCTTTTAAATCAATTATTTTATATTTTCTTTTCTTTTTTTCTTTTTTAAAGTTTTTATTTTTACTTTATTTTGCTTTACAATACTGTATTGGTTTTGCCATACATTGACATGAATCAGTCACGGATGTACATGAGTTCCTAATCCTGAACCTCCCTCCCACCTCCCACCCCATATCATCTCTCTGGATCATCCCCGTGCACCAGCCCCAAGCATCCTGTATCCTGTATTGAACATAGACTGGCGATTCATTTCTTACATGATAGTATACATGTTTCAGTGCCATTCTCCCAAATCATCCCACCCTCTCCCTCTCCCACAGAGTCCAAAAGTCCGTTCTATACATCTGTGTCTCTTGCTGTCTCGCATACAGGGTTATCATTACCATCTTTCTAAATTACATATATATGTGTTAGTATACTGTATTGGTGTTTTTCTTTCTGGCTTATTTCACTCTGTATAATAGGCTCCAGTTTCATCCATCTCATTAGAACTGATTCAAATGCATTCTTTTTAATGGCTGAGTAATACTCCATTGTGTATATGTACCACAGCTTTCTTATCCATTCATCTGCTGATGGACATCTAGGTTGTTTCCATGTCCTGGCTATTATTAACAGTGCTGCAATGAACATTGGGGTACACGTGTCTCTTTCAATTCTGGTTTCCACAGTGTGTATGCCCAGCAGTGGAATTGCTGGGTCATAAGGCAGTACTATTTGCAATTTTTTAAGGAATCTCCACACTGTTCTCTATAGTGGCTGTACTAGTTTGCATTCCCACCAACAGTGTAAGAGGGTTCCCTTTTCTCCACACCCTCTCCAGCATTTATTGCTTGTAGACTTTGGGATCGCTGCCATTCTGACTGGTGTGAAATGGTACCTCACTGTGGTTTTGATTTGCATTTCTCTGATAATGAGTGATGTTGAGCATCTTTTCATGTGTTTGTTAGCCATCCGTATGTCTTCTTTGGAGAAATGTCTATTTAGTTCTTTGGCCCAGTTTTTGATTAGGTCATTTATTTTTCTGGAATTGAGCTGCATAAGTTGCTTGTATATTTTTGAGATTAGTTGTTTGTCAGTTGCTTCATTTACTATTATTTTCTCCCATTCAGAAGGCTGCCTTTTCACCTTGCTTATAGTTTCCTTTGTTGTGCAGAAGCTTTTAATTTTAATTAGGTCCCATTTGTTTATTTTTGCTTTTATTTCCAGTATTCTGGGAGGTGGATCATAGAGGATCCTGCTGTGATTTATGTGGGAGAGTGTTTTGCCTATGTTCTCCTCTAGGAGTTTTATAGTTTCTGGTCTTATGTTTAGATCTTTAATCCATTTTGAGTTTATTTTTGTGTATGGTGTTAGAAAGTGATCTAGTTTCATTCTTTTACAAGTGGTTGACCAGTTTTCCCAGCACCACTTGTTAAAGAGATTGTCTTTAATCCATTGTATATTCTTGCCTCCTTTGTCAAAGATAAGGTGTCCATAGGTGTGGGGATTTATCTCTGGGCTTTCTATTTTGTTCCATTGATCTATATTTCTGTCTTTGTGCCAGTACCATACTGTGTTGATGACAGTGGCTTTGTAGTAGAGCCTGAAGTCAGGCAGGTTGATTCCTCCAGTTCCCTTCTTCTTTCTCAATATAATAAATGTAGTTCATACAAAGTTCCAAAATGGAAAATATATACAGTGAAAAGTGAATCTCTCTCACTGCCTGCCCTTTCCCCAGCTCCTTAAGGACAACCACTTAACTAGCTTCTTATGAATCTTTGCAGAGATATTCTGTCCATATGCAAGTCCGTTCCATTGAAGAACTTATTGTGCTTCCCCCAATATTTATTTTATCTTTAAAAATAATTTTATGTATTGATATATTTATTTTTGACTGTACTGGGTCTTCATTGCTGTGAGGGCTTTCTCTAGTTGCAGAGAGCAGAGACTACTCTCTAGTTGTGATGTAGTGGAGGCTACTCTCTAGTTGTGCCTCGCAGGCTTCTCATTGTGATGGCTCCTCTTGATGCTGACCACAGGCTCTAGGGCATGCTGGCTTCAGTAATTGTGGGCTCAGCAATTACAGCTCCCAGGCTCTAGAACACAGGCTCAGTCATTGTGGCACACGGGCTTACTTGCTCCACAGTATGTGGGATGTTCCACAACCAGGGATCAAACCTATCTCTCTTGCTTTGGCAAGCAGATTCTTTACCATTGAGCCATGAGGGAAGCCCGTACTCCCAATATTTAAACATTCATCTTTTTTTATTGAGTTAGCACTATTAGCACTTTGAAGTTTTGATACATAACTTCATAATCTTTGCATCCAAATTCCTAGAACAGTGTATGGCACATGGTAGGAACTTAGTAGGTCATAATTAAATCAACAATAAATTATGCACTGTACTAAGACCAGACAACACGACAATAATCAGACCAAATGGCAATTATACTAACACATAGTAGATTTTCAAAAGCGACTTGATAAAATAAATCAAAAAATAAATAAATAAATAAATATTCATCAAAAAAGTGACTTGATTTTAACTGTATTCATTTTATTTTAACTGCATTTATTAAATGTTACTCCAGGTTGTATGCAATTTGATCCATAGAGCTCTTTAATGTTTATAAGTAGTTCTTTTCACTAGCAACTATTTTTATTGGGAAAAGCATAATTAAAAGAAGAATCATGCTATAATCTTTGATTCAGGTTAAGTTTATGGAAAGTCTAGAGATTCAGAATACAAGGTCCCCTGAGGTGTAGTCTTAGTAGCTTAATGGGATAAAATAACTGCTTCAGGAGTATGCTGGCCTTGGAAACTAAAAACTCACAATGTGATGACAAATATCAATTTTCTCAAAAGGATAATATGAACTGACTTCATTAGAATATGTTTTGATGTTCAATGAAGGCATCTGATTAAACTTGTCTTTCTCTTTTATTTTTTATATAATTTAATTTACTTTTATAGTTACAAATATGAAGAAAAAGCCCTTTAGTATTCACCTGATTCTTTTTAGGTCACTCAGTGAATATAAGACTATAATTCTATCTAAAAGGTCCATAGATAATAAACCTCAAGAGCACAGTTCTTTGTAAGCAGTTAACCCTCCATTCTTCCTCCTCCCCAACTCCCCCTAAATTATTTACTTGTAAAATACATCATGTTGACATAAAAAGTTCATAGTGCAGGAAACACATAAGGAGAGAGGGCAACAGCATATTCTGAAGTATGAAAAAATTGCTATTCGAGGACAGAGATCATTTGGAAATGCAAAAGTACATCTGTTCCTAATGCAAAAAGTACATAGAAATTATTCATGTTCAATAAAGTTTCCAAAGTTCCACAAGGACCTAAGGACCCCACAGTCTAGACATTGTATTGTGCTGTATGTCACCCAGACATAGCACAACTTGACCTCATTCTTTATTACATCAAGTGTGACTTTTAAAGTGCAGTCTCAATTAGCTCAGGGAACAAAAACACTAATGTTAACTTTAACCCATTGTAGAGGACCAGTAGATGCCAATAATTATTTTCTAAAATTATTTTCTGAATCATTCATTGCCATTTCCTGGATCTTTTTCCTCAACTTGATTTTCCCCTATCCAAATCTATGTTCCAAAAGCAGCAAAACAAATCAAGACACATAAAAAAATCTTGTTTGGGGCATAAAATTATCATGTCAGCTCTACCTGAAGTTAGATTTTGGTTTTGTTTCTTTATGAAATGCTATATGAAATGCTCAAGTGCAATATTTGCAACTGCATCCAAGTTATATGAGAGAAATAACAGATTCAGTGTGTATTCTGTGTAATATTTGTTCTTTTTGTATGTGTTCTAAAATAGTTCAAGTAAAACAAAAATGTAGGGACTAAATTACAGCAGTGTCCAGTATGACCATGAGAGAACAAGGGTGCCATTCTCTCTAGTTCAGTAAAGTTCAGTTCAGTCGCTCAGTCATGTCCAACTCTTTGCGACCCCAGGAATCGCAGCACGCCAGGCCTCCCTGTCCATCACCAACTCCCAGAGTTCACTCAGACTCACGTACATCGAGTCAGTGATGCCATCCAGCCATCTCATCCTCTGTTGTCCCCTTCTCCTCCAGCCCCCAATCCCTCCCAGCATCAGAGTCTTTTCCAATGAGTCAACTCTTTGCATGAGGTGGCCAAAGTACCAGGGTTTCAGCTTTAGCATCATTCCTTCCAAAGAAATCCCAGGGCTGATCTCCTTTAGAAGGGACCAGTTGGATCTCCTTGCAATCCAAGGGACTCTCTGCATTTCATCTTTTTCTACTAGTTTTTCTGGGTACTCAATCTGTATCATTTACCTGGTCACTTCCCTTCAAAATATTTTATTTTAGCTAGGGAAATATGCTGTGTTATTCAGAAGAAGCGCTCTATATCGATTTCAACTCTCTATATATACTACAATGTTAATTCTCGTCTAGAAAGAGGCCAAGTTGGGGAAAGGAGTACACTTCAGAGTTATCATTCCCTAAGTGAGTGACTGTGTGTGTGTGTTTGTGTGTGTGTACTTTGAAAAGGCTCATCAGGAGATTCTAATAGAGTTCCTATATCACCACCCTCATTCAATAGTTTGTTCATGATCAAGTCTAAAGCAGTGCCATTGAATGTACTGCTCATCTTGAGGAAAACAACAGATGTCTTTGTGTGATCTAGAGATATCTAGGCATGAACCAGTCTCAGAGCTGAGCATGCCATACATACTACCAGCTCTGCAAAGGTTTCAGAAAGAGAAGTGAAGGATGATTGAAGAAAAATACAATTCCAGTAAAATTTGGAGATAATGAAGTAGATTATAACTGGAATTTAATTGTTTTCAAAATAAATATTAATGTTTTAGATTTTTATTAAAAAGAATTGGGGATGGCTTTGAGTTGAGACTATAGCAGTAATATGGATGCTAAATGATTGGCTTGGATCAGAGCGGTAGCACTGGAAATGGTAAGAAGCGGTCACATTCTGAACATAATATGAAGGTAGAATCAAAAAATTTGCTATGAGATCTTAGGTGGAATATGGAAGAAAAATGAATCAAGGATAACTCCAAGTTTTGGGGTTAAGAGATTTAAAAAATGGAGTTAGCACTAACTAAGTTAGGAAATCCTAATGGAGGAGCAGGCTTAAGGATGTTGATATGGAGCTTAGTTTTCATCATGTTAAGTTGGAAAAGAGATCAGTTTTAATTTGAATAAGGTAAGCATATTCCATCTATCTGCATAACAATCAATATTCAAACAGCAACTTACAATAGCAACCATTTAACTGTATTTTATGATTTTCTGGGTCAGGACCGCAAATGAGGCTTGGCTGAATGATTTTTCTGGTCCATGTGGCATTGATGAACGTCACTTGTTGGCATTCAGCTGGCAGATGCAATGGTTTGAAGATTCCATGAAAGCTTCCCTCACATGTTTGGCACCTTAGTGGGGAGGAGTGGAAGGCTAGTCTGAGCTGAGACCTTCCACCATAGCACAGCAAACTCAGGGCAGTTGAGTTTCTTACATGGCAGCTCAGAGCTATGAGAAACTATTCTAGTGAACAAGGTGAAAGCTGCATAATCTTTCATGACCTACCCTTGGAAGTCACACAGCAGCATTCTGCAGTACTCTACTGATCAAAGAGACAGAACCCAACTCAAAGTGAGAAGACATATATCTTACCACTTGATGGGAGAAGTGTTAAAGATTTTGCAGTATGCTTTGAAGCTAACACAAATTTATTGGGGTGTTTTGATCAGGGGATCAGCCCAATATGAGTTAGGTTTAAAAAGATAACTCTGAATGCTGTATAGAAAAAAAGACTATAACAGAGAGAGGGCAGAGATAGGGAGGGTAATAAGAAGGCTATTATTAGTGGTTCAGGTGAAAGATGCTGTCTTTGACCTTTAGGTACAGTTTGAAGATAGGACTGATGGGAATCCAATGGGAACGATGTAAGGAAAAAAGAGAAATCAAGGATTATGTCCAAGGTTAAGCCTAAGAAACTGAGTGCCTTTAACCTTATGTGAAATATTGCAAGAATAACAAGTTCCAGAATGGGGGAGTAGAAATCAACACTTTAGTTATTCATCATGTAAGGGTTGAGATACCTATTAGATATCAAAGTGGCAACTGGATCTAGAACCCTGGAGTTAAACGGATTGTTCATGGCTGTAATACATAAATTTTCAAAATCCAGATGATATTTGAAATCATTAGGACTGTATGAGATCATCAAGGAATGCAGTCTAAATAGAGAAAGCAAGAGAACACGTGATGAGACTCCTGGAGAACTTCAATGTTTAGAGGTTGAGAAGAGGAAGGGAATTGAACAAATGATACTGAGAAGGAGCAGCCAATGAGATAAAGAGGACAGGAACAATTCAAGAAAAATTTTATGTTCTGGAGTTTAAGTCAAGAAAGCAGTCAGTGATCAACTGTGTCAAATATCGTTAATAGACCTAGTAAAACAAAGATTTGAACTGACACATTTTGGGGAATTTGGAAGTTGTTGACTTTGAAAAGAATGGCTTTATTTAACTGATGGGGATAAAAATCTGTCTTCAGATTTTTGAATTGGATTCTCCTGGAGAATTTTTTTATGAATGGAATCAAAAAATGGAGACAGCTGAGGATATGTGGAGGTAGGTAAATAATTTTGAAAAATGGTACTTCTTTATCGTAAAGGTTAAAAAAGAATTAATTTGTGCTAAATCAATCTATGTAATCATTATAAAGTGATTTTAACATTGTAGTTAATATTTTAAATGTATATTTGAATTTATATACATATTTTAGGGGCTTTCCTCGTGGCTCAGATGGTAAAGAATCTGCCTGCAATGCAGGAGATGTGGGTTCAATTCCTGAGTCAGGAAGATCCCCTGGAGAAGGGAATGGCTACTAACTACAGTGTTCTTGCCTGGAGAATTCCATGGACAGAACATCCTGGTAGGTGATAATCCATGGGGTCTCAAAGAGTTGGACACAACTGAGTGACTGGCACTTCATACATATTATAAAGGTGAAGTTAGAAGTAGTCAAAACTACAAGAATCTGTTACCTTACCTTAAATATTCCAAAGTTCAACAAAAATTAACATATGATTAGAAAAAAACATGAATATATAGTGAGGAAGGTACATTCCACTGGAAAATGTTTTTATCAGAAAACTTACTAATTGGAAGTACATAATCTTACAATGGACTTCCCTGGTGGTGCAGAGGTTAAAGCGTCTGCCTGCAATGTGGGAGACCTGGGTTTGATCCCTGGGTTGGGAAGATCCCCTGGAGAAGGAAATGGCAACCCACTCCAGTATTCTTGCCTGGAGAATCCCATGGACGGAGGAGCCTGGCGGGCTACAGTCCATGGGTCGCAAAGAGTCGGACATGACTTAGTGACTTCACTTTCACTTTCACTTTTCAATCTTACAAAAGGGCTTCCCTTGTGGCTCATCTGGTAAAGAATCTACCTGCAATGCAGGAGACGGGTTCAGTCTCTGGGTTGGGAAGATCCCCTAGAGAAGGGAAAGTCTACCCACTCCAGTATTCTGGCCTGGAGAATTCCGTGGACTGTATAGTCCATGAAGCCACAAAGACTTGAACACATGGGGCTTCAGGGGATGTTGTGCTGTGCTTAGTTGATCAGTCATGTCTGACTTTTTATCCATAGGGATTCTCCAGGCAAGAATACTAGAGTGGGTTGCCATGCCCTCCTTCAGGGGATCTTCCCAGCCCAGGGATCAAACCCATGTCTCCCACATTTCAGGCATACGGTTTACTGAATGAGCTACCAGGGAAGCCCATGAATACTGGTATGGGTAGCCTGTCCCTTCTCCAGGGGATCTTCCCGACCCAGGAATCAAACTGGTATCTCCTACATTGCAGGTGGATTCTTTACCAGGTGAGCTACTGGAGACAAATCCTGTCAATGCTCTCTTGACAGTATGTCTTTGTTCTCTTTATTGCAATTCCCACCTTCATCACCTAATTCTGGCATTCCTTATCCCTTGCCTGAATTATCGTAGTAAAATATTTACAGATATCACTCTCTGTCCCTATATCAACTTATCTAATACTTGGCTATAAATGTATCTTGACCGGCAAAATTCTAACTTGGATGTTTTCTTCCTGCCACAATGTAATCTAAATGAACTTTTAGCCATATCCCTCACTACTCTTCTACCCTTCTGCACAATATTCCTTCATACTGCAAATAACAGTGACTCTTCGTTCCCAAAAATTCCCTTAAATTTCCCCAATTTCATGCCTTTCCCTATGACCCCACTGCTTAAGTAAGTTGAAACTATATTTATGAGTAACAGTGTAAGGAAGTGAAAATGAAGGGGTTGGGGAGGGGGAAGGGCAATCTGTGCAGGCCAATTTCTTAATGGTAGATCTACTACTTGTAGGTGTATGACCATTGGCTTGGGTTTTGGTCACTGTGAGCACTTGTTTCAAGTGTAAAATAACTTGATAGCATTATTGTTAGAATATAAGTTGTATATATCAAGAGCATCACAAATATCTGGCAAACTGTATTTGCTCAAAAGTCATAGCTGTTACTGCTATCACAGACTTGATTTAAATGAAGCCTTTTCCCATGAAATCTTCCCATATCCTTGCGCTGTGTTTCCACAGTACTTTGTTGACATCTTTATGACTGATATCTCACAATCATTCCTGAACTATGGTTACTTGTGTATGCATCTTTCTTTCACAAACCAGGAAATATAGTGTAGTAATAGTCATTAAAACTCTGTCTCTGATGTCAGAAAGACCTGAATGAACATCCTAGATCCTCTAGTTACAAGGTGTATGACTTCAGATGAGAAACCTCTGCCTGGGTTTCTTCACCTAAAATGTCTTGATACCGATAAAAAAGTTGCTAATTCATGTAGGCTGTGCTAATAAATGTAAGTTAAGTGCCAGGAAGTATGTGAAGCATAGTAAAGTCTCAATAAATGTAAAATGTACTTGGCTTCCCAGGTGGAACTAGTGGTAAAGAACCCGCCTGTCAATGCAGGAAACGTAAGAGACACGGGTTCAATCCCTGGGTCAGGAAGGTCCCCTAGAGAAGGAAATGACAACCCACTCCAGTATTCTTGCCTGGGAAATCCCATGAACAAAGGAGTCTGGAGGGCTACAGTCCATAGGGTTGCAAATAATTGGAAACGAATGAGCATAAATATATTTGGTTTTAAGCTCTTAAAGGATGGGGAATGGTTTTGTTACCTTTGTTCTTTCTCTACTTTATTAGTGCAATGTGTTGCACATTCTAGATGTTCAAATACTTGTTGAATTACAATAATATTGATGAGATCAGTGCTAAATATGCCAAGATTTTTCATCTTTATACTTTAGGGCAGATGCTTGAACCAGGAATCTGACCTATGTATATTGTATTAAGGAAGTTCTTTATACCTCACAACAGCACGGCACAGTATCTTATACTTAGCAAATGTGTAATAAATGTTTATCAAATGAATCAATGAGCTTCAATTTTAGATATCTATTGCAAAGTAACATTCTTGATTGTTGTTTAGTAATAAACAACAGAAATTTATTTTTCAATAAAATAAGTTTGGAACCAAAAAGCACCAAGGAAAGGAAAAGATAAAACAATCCAATGTAAAACTTATCATAGAACTTTTCTGATACTGTGAATCAGAAAATATACCTCTATGTTTGTTATCATTTAACTTGAGTCTAACATAAAACTTAACTTTTAAGAAAATACCTTCTTAGACAATAGACTTATAATTGTGATAGTTGTCATGTGAATATGAAGTAACACACAGACATGGCAAATAAGTTTTTCTTGGGTGTGGAAGACAGCGAAAAGTAGAAATGACGCAGGGGCCTGTAAATTGCATAGTTTCTTCAAGGTACCCATAAGAATAATTGTAATGGATGAGCATCATAAATGTGTATTTGTGTAAGTAAATGTCATCTGTGCCTCTGTAAGAGTATGTAAATTAATAGGGTTCTATCTCTGTGTAGGTCTAAGAACAAGTAATATGGACAATGAAACACAATAGTAAAAAAGTTCAAGCCATTTCTCAAGCCAACTCTGAAACTACTGCAAGATTCATTTCTCAAAATATAATTATGATCACAGTGCTACTATTCATTCCTTCATTCATTCATTCCTGCCTTCCAAAATGTGTCTTGACTATCTGTCAAGTATTAGGCTACCTAGACAATGAGGATAAAAAATGTATAAGACTCAAAGTACTCATAGTCTAGTAAGAAAGATGGACAAGTGAAGTAACTATGGGATTTTCATATATAAAACTCAAGAGAAAATTGGGTTGGAAATGGACAATGTGAAATTCTAAGGATAGTGGTGGTAACTGTACATAAAGGAATAAGTGAGATGCTCAAGGAAGAATATGAAGCAACAACAACATTTGAGGGATGAATGGGGAAAAGACTTTGTGAATTCTAAGAAAGAACAGACAGAGAGGTAAGAATAAAACAGCATGTAATGGTGAGAAAACAGTTTCAAGAGGAACTTTCATCATTTTCAAAGTAACAGAGATAAAATAAAAATATTAAGAAAGCATTAATGGTTATCTAATCCCTATTAATATGCATAAACTTACCAGTACTGCACTCAGAAAAATTCTGTAAACTGTGTCCAGCCTACTTTTCCCACAAGCATTTCTTTGGCTCCTTCACTTCTACTCTTTAAGGACTTGGAATACTCATTGCACCATGACCATGATGAGAACTTGCCTGCCTCTGTAATGTAATTCACATTGTATCTCTAAATAGCATGAGCTCCTCCTGGATGAAGCATGCCTGTCCATAGTCTAGCCATATTTCTAGGCCCATCTTTTCCATGAAAGCTTTCTTGGTAATCTTTCCTCCTTTTAAACGCTCATAGAATTTTTAAAATAGCTTCCTTGACACTTATCATATTACATATTAGATTATGGTTATTGGTGTACTCTATATACTTTTCCTTTCTATGCTTTTTCATGGAAGAGTCTGTGTCATATTCATATTCAAAACCTCAGCCTAGTACCATGCATACATAGATATTTAATAAATATAATCTGAATACTGAGTAAATAAATGCTGAAGTACCCCTAGAAACCAACACAAAAATATTGAGAATACATTGAGCAACAAGCAAAATAGTTTCCCATTATTTAGCCTTCAAATTTTCTGTCTGACTCTCTTTCAAGCACAGATTATTATCTTTATGAGTAATATTTCTATGAGAAAATTTTAGGCCAGTGTAAGATACCTTGACTCATATTTCTATATTAACCGCAGTAAGCATTAAACATTAATTGAATGATTAATCTTAATTATGTGTTAACTCTGACATAGGGGACCACTATTTCATTACAGTGAAAATGTTCATTGCAAAAATTATCAAAAATAGATTACAGTGCTTGATAAACCAATGATCTGTAGTATGCAATGTCCTTGTGCAATGCTTGGTTCCCAGACTGAAAGACAATTTGTTAGGAAGGATGGCAGATTATTCTTGGTTCACAAAAGAAGAATTCTGTAAATGATTTTATGCTCATTTCAGTTCAACTCTACTCATTTCCTTCTTCAAGACAGAGTAGAACTTAATATTCTAGGGTGCTGAAAACTCCTAACACTAACACTTTTGATTTATTGCTATGAAAACAAATTTACTTGGGGAAACAATAGAAGACATACATCACAATAGAAAAATTCGAAGTTGTTGCAGAATGTATTTCTATTATGAAATAAATGTGGGATTTGAGGTTGTAGGTTATTTAATGTTTATTTTCAGGAGGATCCCTTCAATTTTTTTAAGGAAAAATATTTGATAGAACAATGCTATAATACCTCATGAAAACCACAGTTCCTAGAAAGATAATCTTTCATGCAGTTAAAAATGATTTTGGTAGATGAACATAAAATTTTCATGGGGGATGGATGTATTGATCATTTAGATTTTAAACAGCTTAGAGGTACCTCAATTTCTTTTAAAAAATGTACTGAAGAGGCAGTATGAAAGGTGGAATAAATCATGGTTTTTCACAGCTCTCCCAAATATTTATTTGCCTAAAACAGGTACAGAAATCCAAACACAACATATGCATTGACATTTTCTTGACAGATTCATAACCCTATAGTTTCCAAAACTTTAATGTTCAATAACATTTCATTAGTATACTCCAGTGTATTTATTACTCTGAATTATTAATACAGATATGTGCCTAGGAGATGTACAATTTGTAATTATTTTTCCTTTCAAAACATAATAGCTTCACAGTGGGCTTGTTGCAGCTACGATATTTCATCTCCGAATTCTCCTTCAAACTTTCTGGAGCTGTGACAGAAATTTGTATTTGAACAGAAAAGCTGTCAAGAAGGTGCTGTGGTACTATCCATCACATTTTTAATCCTGACCATACTTAGATGCTACTGAGGTTGGCTGTCCAAGACACTAAACAAAGATTGAAATTATGCCTTCTGTTCTTGCGCATCAAAGCAGCACCGTTATACCAAATTCAATAGGCTGTATTACACTCTATTAATTTCCTATTAGTTCTCAGCTATGCAAAATGTAACCATGGTGTCACTATGGTTTAGACATGCAACCTTGATTTCAGCATCAAAAAATGGAACCTGTCACTTCTAATAATTTTACAGGAGATTCTACAAATGTAAATCCTTTTTCATCTTGTCATCCTTTCATGTCTTTAATGAGTTTGCTCACTAACAGTGTAGAATCTTAATCTAAGTTTCAGAAATATTAACAGCTATTATAACTGAGCATCTCTAGGAGTATACTAATTAAAGTGTAGTAAAGAGTAATTTATAATACCCAAAACATTTGTCTTTTAAAAATCCCATCAATATTTAACTGTGTATCAGAAAGAAAACAAAGACAATAGTGAACTCAAGATTCCTAGCCAAAGTACTTATTTTGAGGGAAAGCATCATGTAGTGTAATTGGATGATCTACAAGTTAAACTCAACCGTTTGTAAAAACAAGCAAACACCATGTACTTGGAAAGCAAATTATCCAGGGACTACCATGCTAAAGTTACATCACAGAAAGTAGTTAACTCTTGGGAACAGGTGCCATGATCAGTCTGACAAGTACTTTACATGAAATATTAGTATATTCTCTCATAGAATTTTATGCTTTATTTATATATATTGCTTTTTTCTGCAATGCTGACCTTTAAATCTAATTAAAGGCCCTTAAACCCCAGATCTACATCCTTTTATCTCTCCTGACAGCTTTTTATTTGAATGGCTGTAATAAAGTTCACTAAAATTCATACTGTGAAAGTAGTAAAAATAGCATTTGCTGTACTAGAATCTCAGATATAATACTTTAAGCTGAAAGAAAATGATTCTAAATTTTAAAATTTTAACCACAAACTTTATTATTAAATTTTCTAAAGATTAAATGGAAAGCATTTGATAGTAGGATTAAACTTATCTTTTCCTTTAATCTGTCCTCCATTCCCTGCTGTTGAATCATTTTATAAAAACAATAATATAACATTGATTTTTAAATAAAGAATCAGTTAAATTTATTCTGGTGATCCAGAATTCTACATTCAAGAAGTCTAGGTATTTAGTTGGGGGAAGTAACATTACACAAGTCAAGTCTGCCAAGGCAAAATTGCTCAAGTAACCCAAGTCTTGGCATTCAGATTTTACTGTGAATCTTAACTGCTTCAAACTGTGCTTCATCATGACACAAGATATTTCTTTCTATATACATTGGACACAGTATACTTTATTCATTTTAATCTCTTCTGTCCATTACCTTTTCAGAAGAGCTAAATTTCTGAAAGTCTGCCTTTATCTCAGTGTCAACTGCCAAGGTGGCTGAATTTTACCATAAGTCATGATGTATAGTAGTATAAAGTACACATGAAACGTAGTGGATTTGAAATATACTCAATGAATGAATATTTTACTGTTTGTTAACACAAAGCATGTCTGTCTACAATATTGAACATTTCTAACTTAGCATTTATATTATGGTTTTTGCAAGCAGTAAGAGCACTCATAGCAAATAGCTATCAAATATTTATGTCTAGGACATTGAGTGGAACCCTTTAGGTATATTATCTCATTTAATTTTTGCCTTATCATTAGTACTTTATGACATATACAGAAATACAGAAAATCATTAACAGCTTTTCCAAGATCATATAACTTGTAAATGTTAGAATTAGGATTCAAACTCTTATCTTAACCACAATTACTACTGCCCTCAATGATAATGAAAAGTGTGAAATAATACATTTTAAGGGAGATCTATTGTTCTGCAGGTTTCAAAGTAAGATATACTCATGACATGGGTGACTGTAATTCAGTTCAGTTCAGTTCAGTCGCTCAGTCGTGTCCAACTCTTTGCGACCCCATGAATCGCAGCACGCCAGGCCTCCCTGTCCATCACTCAGACTCACGTCCATCGAGTCAGTGATGCCATCCAGCCATCTCATCCTCGGTCGTCCTCTTCTCCTCCTGCCCCCAATCCCTCCCAGCATCACAGTCTTTTCCAATGAGTCAACTCATCACATGAGGTGGCCAAAGTACTGGAGTTTCAGCTTTAGCATCATTCTTTCCGAAGAAATCCAGGGTTGATCTCCTTCAGGATGGACTGGTTGGATCTCCTTGCAGTCCAAGGGACTCTCAAGAGTCTTATCTAACACCACAGTTCAAAAGCATCAATTCTTCAGTGCTCAGCCTTCTTCACTGACTGCAGCCATGAAATTAAAAGATGCTTACTCCTTGGAAGAAAAGTTATGACCAACCTAGATAGCATATTCAAAAGCAGTGACATTACTTTGCCGACTAATGTCCGTTTAGTCATGGCTATGGTTTTTCCAGTAGTCATGTATGGATGTGAGAGTTAGACTGTGACTATAATTGGGAAAACATAAATCTGAACACTTTAAAGTCTATACAATATGTTTTTGATGCATCATACTAATAAAGTATAAATAAAATTTCTTCTTGAATTTAGTTCCATCTGTAAACTAATCAAGTAAGACTGGGGAATCAATAAAGAAATCTTTCTCAGAGAATTTTCATCCTCTTCTCCTTTTCATTTGTGGAACAGAATGAATTCAAGTAAGCTTCATCTACATCACAAGGCAGAAAAGGACTTTTGACAAAGCATAGTCCTCTTTCTAAGCCTGCTGCTGCTGCTAAGTTGCTTCAGTCATGTCCGACTCTATGTGACCCCATAGGTGGCAGCCCACTAGGCTCCTCCATCCGTGGGATTCTCCAGGCAAGAATACTGGAGTGGGTTGCTATTTCCTTCTCCAACGCATGAAAGTGAAGTCGCTCAGTCATGTCCGATTCCCAAGGACCCCATGGACTGCAGCCCACCAGGCTCCTCCATCCATGGGATTTTCCAGGCAAGAGTACTGGAGTGGGGTGCCATTGCCTTCTCCATTTCTCAGCCTAGACAGCATATTAAAAAGAAGAGACATTACTTTGCCGACAAAGGTCCGTATAGTCAAAACTGTAGTTTTCCCAGTAATCATATACAGATGTAAGTTGGACCATAAAGAAGGCTGAGCACCAAAAAAATTGATGCTTTTGAACTGTAGTGTTGGAGAAGACTCTTGAGAGTCCCTTGGATATCAAGGAGATCAAACCAGTCAATCCTAAAGGAAACCAGTCCTGAATATTCATTGGAAGGACTGATGCTGCAGCTGAAGCTCCAATACTTGCACCTGATGCAAAGAGCTGACTCATTGGAAAAGACCCTGATGCTAGGAAAGGCAGAAGGCAGGAAGAGAAGGCAACAACAGAGGGTGAGATGGTTGGATGGCATCACCAACTGGATGGACATGAGTTTGAGCAACCTCCAGGAGATGGTGATGGACAGGGAAGTCTGGTGTCCTGCAGCCCACGGGGTCACAAAGAGTCAGACATGGCTGACTGAACTGAACTGAGTCCTCTTTCACAAAGGAAGCTTGTTTGTCTGTTAAATTTCCCAACAGGACTATTATATTAATCAAATATAACCAAGTTTATAATATTCAGATAGAAACAAGTCAGTACTTCAATAAAAGTTCACTTTTAAAAGGAATTTATTACAGAGTCCCATTTAAGTAATGCTTTATTCTTGAGTTGCCACATATGCTTTATTTTTATTTTTTTCATTATAAATTTATTTATTTTAATTGGTGGCTAATTACTTTACAATATTGTATTGGTTTTGCCATACATCAACATGAATCCGCCATGGTTCACATGTAGTTGTCCTGAAATATAATCACTACATGAAGTAAGGTATAATTGTACTTTGTTTAAACTTTCTTTTTCCTTCTTGGGGACATTTATGTATATTGTCTTTTCATTATGTAGTTTGAAGCATTCAAAGTTATACACACAATCTTTTGACTATTTTTTCTAAATGTGGTTTTTCTTGATAACAGCATCCTATTTAAAATCACCACTCAGCCAAGAAGTTCCTGAGGGAATAAGGTGGAAAGCAATCCTTTAAAAACGATGTGAAAAGGTAGATGACTAGGGCAGCAGGGAGAAAAAGAAGGGCCTTTTGTGAGCAACAAGACATGGGATTATTGATGTTCATAGGAATTGGAGAGACTGAACATTAAGGATGAAACTCCCTACAATCTTGTAAGCTAGATAAATAGTCTGACATACCATATCCATGGAGATGGGGGCATTGTGGTACACCTGTGAATTTCTGGGCCATAAAGGCTTCCTTTATATGTAGTCAAATGGGAAAAGTGCTCTTTAAAAAACAAAATGTCTACTTTTCTCCTGCATTCTAGAGGAAAGTCAACAATCTCCTTAATGGTGAATATCACCTTTGTCTTTTCTTTTCTTTCAGGACAAAATAACTGCAATGTACTTTGAGGAGCCTTATTGGTTGAAAAAGTTAGAATCCAGAGCACTGAGAGCCAACTTTATAGTGCTACCTAAGAGTGTAAAAAAGATTGTGAGTTCATGCATGTAGCTTGAAAGAAAGGGCAAAAGGACACCAGGGTGGAGATGAAAGTGAGGAAAACAAGTCTTGAAAGAGAGAAAGAAACCTGAAAAGGTGATAGCCTAAGGAAGGGATAGAGCCACCAAGAAGCTCTTGGTGGTAAGGAAGGCCCAGTAAAAGTTTAGGGCAGTGATATTTGATGCTGAATTTTAAGTTTTCTTTTTTCTTTTGAAATTTTGTATAGCTGTTTTATTTTTAAGGAAAAGATGTTTTATTTTCATCTCTCATTCCTTTTTCTTGAGTTATTTTTACTGGAGTATAGTTGCTTTACAATATTGTTGTATTTGTTTCTGCTGTACAGCAGAGTGAATTAGCTATATGTTTACACATAATCTTTCTATTTTGGATTTCCTTCTTGTTTTCTGCTGTGCTATAATCTCACTGTGAGTCTGAGTGAACTCTGGGAGTTGGTGGTGGACAGGGAAGCCTGGCGTGCTGTGATTCATGGGGTCGCAAAGAGTCGGACATGACTGAGCGACTGAACTGAACTGATAATCCCACTGTATTATTCCAAACCTTCAATATAAACCTGATATATGTAAAACACTAGATAAGCATTGTTTGGTTGAGATTGAATGTAGGGAATGAAGAAACAGGGATAGGAGGATATGATGTACCCAGGAAAAGCATCAGCCTTCCACTTCCCAGATCACCCAAGCAAATTTAGAGACATAGGGAGTAGTATTATGATGAAGCTGCTGTATTTGAATATTAAAGAAAGTGTGAATCCAGAGGCCGGAGGACTAATGGATACATACTCATGAATCACACACTAGTTAGATGTATGTGTAATAAGTGTTCGCATTGCTATTAATATAAGTTCCTATATGCTTCATACAGTATTTTCTAGTAACATCAGGAATCATTACATAGTTGAAAGTAGGAATCATTACATAGTTGGAAGTATAAAGTACTTCTGTCTGCTGTGTATAATGTTCACAAATATGGAAGCATTGGTGTTAAAGCAAATTTGTTGATGTAGTGAATACCATATAAACATATTTGGAGATCGGCTTAGTGCAGGTTCTGTGAAAATAAAGAATCAAGGAAGCTTCCACTGTTAGATGCTTGAAATTACATTTTCTGTGAAATGGGAAGTGTTATTCAATAATACTTTAGAAGTTGGAGGTTAAATGTTACACAACTGCTAATATGTCCCTATTGTGAAGAAAAGAACAACACAAATGATGGCCCGTGTTGTTATGTAGGTTATTATGCCTGTAACATCTGAGTCATCTCATTTTAGAAATCTATAAAGGAGACAATAATTTAATAATGTGGACTATATATTCCTATAAAGTCAAGGAAATGGATCCTGGTAATGGTGTGTGCTCAAATTATGGGTCCCTAAGTAAGAATATTAGAACAGGTTTCTATTCCACTTCCTAACTGCAAAATAATCACTGCTTCAGGGAAAAGTTCTGTTTGGCTTTCATCATTTCTGCCACCTCCACCCAGGTAAATAAATATAATTAAACTGTGACCTTGGCACTGCAGACTCTATGTGTGGAAATGTGTGTGTGTGAGGTCTTCCATAGTAGGACATCATCCTGGCTTAATAAGATACACAGAATATGATGAATTTCAGGATTCTGGAAGATATATAAATAAATTATAGGATAAATAGATAAATTTTAGGTCCTTAGCTGCACTTGGAATCTAGTTTTACGTAATGTACAGGACTAATGAATAACACTCTCAGACTGGTTTGTTCTAATTTCCTCATTTATTGGAACTCTGAAGTAGCTTCTGCTCTGGATTCTATTTTTATAAGTCTTTCCCTGAATCCACTAATGCCTGAGATAGGTTCCATCATCTATTTCTTCTTATGTATTGTCTTGGCTTGCTGAAAGAAGTCTCTCCTGCAGTATCTGAACGCCTTGCTTGAACTGCTGACCCTGTCCTTCACTTGAATAGATCAGTATCAATTCAAATCTCCCTTTTAAGTTTCTTTCCTTTACCAACTTCTTATGTATACATTCTCCCTATTGTTCTGGTGTCTGTCAACAAACACTGGGTCCTTCAGGAAATTAATATCTTTATCACATTTTTGTGAACAGTAGAAAGGAGTAACAATTCAATGACATATTGTTCAGGACAAGGTGCATCAAAAAGGGCACCTATTTTCATGCTCTCTTTCTTTCTTATCCCATCTTTCTAAATATATGATAAAGGAGTTAAATGTAACAAATAAATCTATAGTTATTAAATATATTAGAATTATCAACTGATAGAATATTAGATCTAGAAGGGGACCTTGGAAATCTTCTACTTTAATCTCCTCATTTTATATTTGAATAATATGAGGCTCATAGGATTAAGCAAATTGCAAATGTCATAGAGTTAGTGTGGCAAATCCAAGTCTCAGACCCCATTCTTCTGACACCCAGTTTAATTTTCTTTTTACTATATCACTGTGCTAGAATAGACTTAGAAAAATAAACCTCAAAAAGATGGACTGATATTGACCACAATAAACTAGAGAAAAATAGGCATAAACATGTGTGCATGTTTGTGTATTATACCGATAGCAAGTTATTTGAATGACTGCAATATTTTATTCACTGCATAATCAAATAAATTTTAATTAGTATAAGGAAATAGAAATGATAATTCTATTTTTGAAGCAATCATTCAGTATTACTCCCAATAGGTAAGGGAAATACAACAAAAGGAACAAGATTAATTGAAATGATTTGTAGAATATTACAGGCTTTTAAATACCAAAACTCCAGTTCACAAACTCAACCAATAATAGTTTTTACCCCTTGGAGAAGGAAATGGCAACCCACTCCAGTATTCATGCCTGGGAAATCCCATGAACAGAGCAGCTTGGCAGGCTACAGTCCATGGGGTCACAAACTGTTGGACACAACTTAGTGACTGAGCATGCACACAATAAACTACCTCTAAACTTTGTATTTGTGAATATGGTACAGGGAGTCTCCATATATCTCACAGCCATTTGCCATTTTCTCCCTTTAATAACATGTAACAGTATGGTACATTTGGTACAATGAATACATTATTTACTAAAGTCCACATGTTATTCAGATTTACTTAAATTCATTTGTTTGTTGCAGGGGGATAGGGTTCATTTTGTTGATTTATCTGTGTAAATGCTGAGGCTATCTTGCTCACACAGGAAAAGGGGAGCTTTATTTCTTGGTCTCTTCTCCCTTGGACAGGGTCTTGATTTCCTGCTCCTTGGCCTGGAGCCAGTCTTCCTTGGTTTTAGACATATGGGCCTCAGGCTACTCAGCCGGGAGCTTCTTTGGAGCCTTGTTTCCTCTATTCCCAGTTTACTGGAAGTTTTCATCATGAATAGGTCTTGGATTCTATCAAAAGCTTTTTCCACACCAATTTATATGACCAAATGATTTTTCTTCTTTAACCTCTTGATGTGGTGGATATTGGTTGATTTTCAAATGGTGAACCAGCTTTGATCCCTGGAATAAACCCCACTTAATTTGGGGATATGCTTATTTTCAGATATTATTGGATTCAATTTTTTTGAGGATTTTCACATCTAAATTCATGAGAGATTCATGAGGTCTGAAGATTATATTTCTTGTACTATCTTTTTCTGGTTTGGATAAAAAGGTAATACTGGTCTTAAAAAATGAGTTGTAGTATTTCCTGACAGTCCATTGATTGACTCTAGGCTTCCAATGCAGGTTCTATCCCTGGTTGGAGAACTAAGATCCCACATCCCGTGGGGCCAAAAAAAAAAAAAAACAAACAATAAAAGGGCTGAGAAGGCTACTCTCTGGAAGAGATTTGGAGCATTGCCATCATTTCTTCCTTAAATGTTTGGTGGAATTAACCAGTGAAATTATTTGAACCTGTTGCTTTATTTTTAGAACGTTATTAATTAATTATTCAATTTCTTTATGTGATATAAGACTCTTCAGATTATCAATCTCTCCTTGTATGAATTTTGATGATTTGTGTCTTTCAAGGATTTGGTCTATTTCATCTGAGTTATCAGATTTGTGGGTATAGAATTGTTCATAGTATTCCTTAATAGACATGCCTCAGAGATTCTAGGTTTGGTTCTAGACCACTGCAATAAAGCAAATTTCTCAATAAAGCACATCACATGAATTTTTTGATTTCCCAGTGTATGTGAAAGTTAACGTTTATGCCATACTATAGTCTATTAAATGTGCAATAGCATTATATTTTTTAAAATGTACATACCTTAATTTAAAAAATACTTTGTTACTTAAATATGCTAACCATCACTGAACCTTCAACATGTAGTAATCTTTTTCCTGGGGGATGGTTTGAAATATTGCAAGAATTACCAAAAATGTGACACAGAGACAGCAAGTAACAAATGCAGGTGAAAAGCTGGCACTGATAAATATTTTTGATGCAGGTTGCAATAAAGCCTTCAATTTGTGAAAACAGTGTCTGTGAAGCTCAATAAAGGAAAGCATAATAAAATGATATATTTTTCATGAATATGTTTTTCATGCTTATGAGATCTGTAGTGATGACCTATCTTCATTTCTCATATTAATAATTTGTATCTTTCCCTTTTATAATCTTAGCCTGGCTAAAGGCTTATCAATTCTATTGATCTTTTCCAAAACCCAGCTTTTATTTACAATGATTTTCTCTATTGTTTCTATTTTCAATTTTGCTTCTGCTATAATTATTAATTATATTTCTGCTATAATTATTAATATATATTTCTGCTATAATTATTAATATATATTTCTGCTATAATTATTAATATATATTTGCTATATATTAATATATATTTGCTATAATTATTAATATATATTTGCTTTGCTTCTGCTTACTTTACACTTAAATTTCTTTTTCTTGTCTCATTTCTTAGAATGGTATATTTAGGTTACTAAGTTTAGATATTTCTTCTTTTCACATATATGCATTAATTTTATAACTTCTTATAAGCTCTGTTTTTATGGAAACTGACAAATTTTGAATAGTTATGTTTTCATTTTGATTTAGTTCAAAATATTAAAAAAAAATTTCTCTTGAGATTTCCTCTTTGACCCATGGATTACTTGTACGTGTGTGTGTCTGTCTCTATGTATATATGTGTGTGTTAGTTACCAAATAATTGTATATTATCCAGCTAACTTTCTGTTATTGATTTCTAACTTAATTCTATTGTGATCTCATAACATTTGTTAAAGTGTTAAATTTGTTAAAGTGTGTTTCATGGCCCAATATGTGGTTTATCTTGAATGTCCCATGCGAGATTAAGAAAAATGTGTATTCTACTGTTGTTGAATGGAGTATTCAATAAATGTTGTTAAGATCGACTTGATAGATATTGCTATTTGGTCATTTATGTCTTTACTGATTTTGTGCCAATTTGATGTATCAATTAATTATGGAGGGGTGTTGAAGTCTTCAGTTATAATAGTGGATTTTTCCATCTTTTCTTTCAGTTCTGTTTTTTTTTTTGCCTCATCTAGTTTGGCACTCTATTGTTAAGTGCTTACACACTTAGGATTGTTGCATAGTCTTGGAGATTTACATCCCTTTAACACTATGTGTGTTCCTTTTTTATCCTTAATAATAATTCTTCTTATGAAGTCAGCTTGGTCCAAAATTATTAGTAATTGCTCCAGTTTCTTTTGGTTAGTATTAAAAAGGTATGATTTCATTCATCTTTTCACTTTTAACCTATATGTGTTTTTATATTTAAAGTATATTTCTTACAGAAAGCCTGTAGTTAGATATTGTTTTTTAATGAATTCCCAAAATCTTTGTATTTTTATTGTATTTAAAACATTCACAGTTAAAATTATTAATATAGTTAGATCAATATCTAGCATACTTGTATTTATTTTCTATCCATTCCATTTATTTTTCATTTTTTCACCTCTGTTTTTTCTGCCTTATCTGGCTTTACTTGAATAATTTTATAGTTTGACTTTATGATTTTTAGGGTTTTCTTCTCTTAGCATATGAATTACACTTATCATTAAAATTATTAGTTAGTGGTTTCTGTAAAATTTACAATACACTTTTATTACTAATCTATGTCCACTTTCAAATAACACTATACCACACTATGGGTATTGCAACTACCTCACAAAAGAATTTTCCCAATTCCTCTTTCTCATTTCTTTTGAGTTTAATATCATTTATTTCAGTTACCTATAGTCTATAATCTCTCAATGTTGTTGTTGAGTTGCTAAGTCGTGTCTGACTCTTGCGATCCCATGGACTGTAGCCCACCAGGCTCCTCTGTCCATGGGATTTCCCAGGTAAGAATACTGGTGTGGGTTCCCATTTCCTTCTCCAATAATCTCTCAATACATTGTTATTATTGTCTGTATTTCTTACGCTCTATATTACATCCTGTGACTTATTTATTTTATAACTGACAATTTGTACCTCATAATCCCCTTCACCTATTTTGCTTCTTCCTCCACCTATCTACTCTCTGGCAATTACTAGATTTTTCTTTGTGATTCTCTTTCTGTTTTGTCATGTTGGCTCTTTTGTTCTGTTTTAGATTCCACATACAAATGAAAACATACAGTATTTGTCTTTGTCTGACATTTAATTAAACATAATACACTCCAGGCCCATCCATGTTGAAGCAAATAGCAAGAATGATTGGATAATATTCCATTGTGTGTATGTATGTGTGTATGTGTAAGTATATTTGTGTATGTATGTGTATATACATATATGTGTGTGTAAATATATATATATATATATCGTATCTTAATTATCCATTCATACATTGATGAACATATTAGAACATCTATATCTGACCAATGTAAATAATGCTGCTATGAACAGTGGGATGCATGTCTGTTTTCCAGCTGGAGTTTTCATTTTCTTCAGATAAATATCTAGGAGTAGAGTTGGTGGATTGTATGGTGCTACTAAGTCGTTTCAGTCGTGTCCGACTCTGTGCGACCCCATAGACGGCAGCCCACCAGGCTCCTCTGTCCCTGGGATTCTCTAGGCAAGAACACTGGAGTGGGTTGCCATTTCCTTCTCCAATGCATGAAAATGAAAAGTGAAAGTGAAGTCGCTCAGTCGTGTCCGACTCTTCGAGACCCCATGGACTGCAACCTTCCAGGCTCCTCCGTCCAAGGGATTTTCCAGGCAAGAGTACTGGAGTGGGGTGCCATTGCCTTCTTTCTTCTCTCTCTCTCTTTTTTTTTTTTCATTGTTTGAGCAACTTCCATACTGTTTTCCATCGTGGCTACACCAATTTGCTTTTCCATCAATAGTGTGCCGCTGCTGTTCCCTTTTCTCTACATCCTCAATGACTCTTGTTATCTCTTGTATTTTTGATGATAGCCATTCTGTCAGGTGAGAGGTGATATCTCACTGTGGTTTTGAGTTGCATTTCCCTGACTATTACTAATGTTGAGCACTTCTCATGTGTCTGCTGGCCATCTGTGTGTCTTCTTTGGAAACATGCCTATGCAGATCCTCTGCTCATTTTTTAATTGGATTATTTTTATATTAAGTTATTTGAGTTATCTATGTATTTTAGACATTAACCACATATCAGAATATCATTTGCAGATAACTGTTCCCATTCAGTAAGCTGCTTTTTCATCTGTGTATGATTATATTCCACATAGTTTGTTACTTAGGATACAGAGATGATTAAAATATGACCCCAAGTCATATAGCTTGATTATGGCTATTTGCTATGATTAGGTAATAGAGTGTTCATTTCCTTCTTTTTAAAATCAGAAAAGTTAAATAACTTTCCAAGGTAACCAAGTTAGATAGTACTCTAGTGAATAAATAAAACATAGTATATTTTTCAAGTTTTAAAAATTGTAATATAAAACAAGCATTTAGTTTGAAAACTATTTTATGTAATGTAGTATTTTTATTTGAAATTTATATGATGTTTTAGTGCCTCAATTTATTTTTAAGAATTATTACTTGAACTATAATGATGTGAAAATGATATCTTTGAGAATTTACTGTACTATAATTGATAAGGAGCCTAGGATACAAAATGGTAAGGTTTAGGGAAATGGAAATGAGTTTAGAGTATCCAAAAACATTATTACATAACTCCTAGACTATGTAATAGCATATTAATTGGATTTGCAAATGGCATAAAGCTCTGAAAATAATAAAAAATATAAAATTCATTACAGAAATTTATTCAGCACTTTCTACTTTCCAGTTTTGTTATAAATAAGCTCTAAGCATAACTTCTTGGTCCAATCTATCATGTAATTTCAATTTTACATATTAATAGATTCCTATAAGTTATGTAGGAATCTATTAATATGTAAAATGAGTGAGGAGGTTCTCAGAGAGGATCAGATGAGTGTTTGGATGAGGTTGTATAGGTTAACAGTAACCTATTACTTAAATTTATTAATAGGGTCTATTAGGAATCTATTAATATGTAAAATGAGTTATGTAATAGTCAGGCCTTATTCTCAAACCTTGTTATAGTATCATTCATAGAACTATCAGAGTGATATTTCTAAAGTGTCAATTTGCTCATACACACTGATATAAATTTGTCAAAATTTCCTCATTACCTACAGGAAAACTACAGACTTATCAACAGGAACCTTCATGAATAGGTTACTGTTAACCTATACAGCCTCATCCAAATACTCATCTGATCCTCTCTGAGAACCTCCTCACTCACCCACAGCAGTAATTTGAAGAAGTTTAAACAGTGCAATCCCATCTGCAACATCCCATCACTTGTGAAAGTTGTTCAGTCGTGTCTGACTCTTTGCGACCCCATGGACTGTAGTCCATGGAATTCTCCAGGCCAGAATACTGGATGGGGAGCCTTTCCCTTCCCCAGGGGATCTTCCCAACCTGGGGATTGAACCCAGGTATCTCACATTGCAGGCAGAATCTTTACTAGCTGAGCCACAAGGGAAGCCCAAGAATACTGGAGTGGGTAGCATATCCCTTCTCCAGGGGATCTTCCTGACCCTGGAATCAAACTGAGGTCTCCTGCATTGCAGGCAGCTTCTTTACCAGTGATCAGAATATTTGCACTGATAGTTCCGAAGTTGAAGTCAGATCTTATACTTAAGGAGTTAATGGCTGAAAATCATAGCTATCATAGTATCTGAGATTTAATGAGTGTTTCATGTCTATAAACTACTATACAGAGCACTTTTCCAATTTTCCAATTTAATCCTTAAAACAGCTCTATAAGTACCAATTATCCTTGTCTTATGGATGAGAAACTGAGTCCAGTGAGATTAAATAACTATTTCTGCTCACTAAACTATTTTCTCATCACAAGGTCATCTGTCATTGAACAGGGGTAACACTTTAAAACAGAGCATTCATTTCTAATGATGAAGCTTTAAGAGTGGATACAATTGAAGATTTTAAGACTGACATATTCCTGCTTTCCCATTCATACTTAAAAGTTGATCTTCAAGTCTACCTATGAATAAAGTCAGTTTCTTTTAAGTTACTATTCAACAGTGTAGGTCAATCCTGACATTAATCCAATCCTGACAACCTTAATCCAAACAAACCAAACATGATAACTATGTTGATATGTAATATCAGGATCAGACATTTGACAACCAAGCCAATTAAGTGACATTTACTATGCAAGCTGTCCTTTCCAAAAGGATTATCTTAAGCAACATTTTTTATTATTAATACTTTCTGTGTGCTAGGTTTATTTAAATTATATTCATAATTATTTTATATTCCATAGTATGCTATTTTATTTTCAGTATTAGAATGCAATTTATAATATTGTGGAGATGGGCAATAAAGGTTTAACATAAGACAGCTAAACTTAAAAAACTATAGCCCAGCCACCAATTATGTTTTATATCATGGGATACCTATACTTGTATTCAAGTCTTGTCAGAAAAACAGAATCACAGTAAGGATTTCAACATTTATAATTTAATATGGGAGGTTGATACACAGGTATTGGAGGACTTAGTGGGCAAAAAGGTAACATTGAGCTAACACAGATATAATAAATGCAGGAAGTAGCTGCCATTTCTAAGAAAGAAGGGAAGAGGCTAGGTTATTAGAATTTAGAAGCTTGGAGAAAGGGCTCTCAGAACTGATTTGGAGTTCTGGTGAGTGGCTGCTGTTTAGTTAGAGCTAACTGATGTCTGTGAAAAAAAATACTGAGATCTGGAAGTGCCAAAAAGTAGTTGGATACTAGAAGGAATAACTGCTGTCATGGTGAGGCTCTATTCCCATGGCATGAAACAGCAAAGAAAACAAGAATGTTCAAGCCCCCTTTACCCGTCTCTTGTTTTCCAGTCTCTCTCTAATGGCCTGTCAGCCTTCAACTCCATTCTTTGAATTTAACAGTGAATCAGCTGACAAATGGTGAATATAAATTGCAGAATCATAGCTCTTACATCATAAAACTAAATATAGTAGGGTGAATGTGGGAATGAAGGCAGCAGGTTAGTTTTAAGCACAGTACTTATGAGTAATCCTTAATTAAGACCTCTTTAAAAATTATAATTTTGGACAATCTCCATTTTCATTTATGAAAGAACATACTTCTGAAATTTTTGAAAGATCATCAGATAGCAAGGGACAAAAGTGGAGAGAGGACAGAAATTAAGAAAATAGTAATTAGTATTAGTCTGATGATAGAAAAAATGAATGACGAAATAGGGTAGAGAGTTCAGTAAGGGACACGCATATGTGCTATGTTACATACTTACATACTATACTGTTTTTGCTGTTGTTTTTTTAATTGTGTCTGACTCTTTTGCAACCCCATGGACTGTAGCCTGCCAGGTTCCTCTGTCCATGGGATTTTCCAGGCAAGAATACTGGAGTGGGTTGCCATTTCCTTCTCCAGGGGATCTTCCTGACCCAGGGATTGAAGTCGCATCTCCTGCATTACAGGCAGATTCTCTACTGCTGAACCAGCAGAGAATTTTCTGCTTCTTAATCTGGGTCCTACTTACATAACTGTGTTCAGTTATGTAGCCACATACTTTATAGGCACACATATATACTATGACAAAGGTGACAATTTTGTGAAATGGGGGGAGGGGGGAAATGGTCTTTTCAATAAATAGTTTGTTCTATTAAAAATCCATAAAAAGTTCAATGTATCTCAATCCTACCTCATACTATATCCAAATATCAAGTCCAGGTCGATTGCAAAACTAAATGGGAATGTTAATAGGCATTAAAATAGAAAAGATTAAAAATACCAAGTTATGATATTGATGTCGAACAATTGAAACCCTGTAAATTGCTGGTGGTGAAGTGGAAATTGGATGATCAATTTGGAAATCTGTTTGACATGATCTACTTGTAGAACATATATAAGTTCCATTTCCCAAAAATTTCACTCCAAGTATATACCCAAAAGAGAGGTGGGTATTTGCTTACCAAAAGTCATGTACTGGGATGCTTATAGCAACATTATTCACAAAAGCCCCCAGTCTGGAAACCACTCAAATGTTCATAAAGAGTAGAATGGGTAAAGTGTGGTATTTTTACACGGTGGAATACTACATAGCAATGAAAATGAACAACGTACAACAAAACTGAATAATATGGGGAAATGTCTCAACAATATTGTTGAAGAAAATAATTTAGAGCAAAAAAAGAGTTCATACTTTATGATTAATATAAAGTACAAAACTAGGCAGCTTCCCAGGTGGTGCTAGTGGTAAAGAACCTGCTTGCCAATGCAAGAGACTTAAGAGACATGGGTTTGGTCTCTGAATCAAGAAGATACTTTGGAAGAGGAAATGACAACCCACTCCAGTATTCTTTCCTGGAGAATCCCATGGACAGAAGAGCCTTGTGGTCTACAGTCTGAGGGTTGCAGAGTCAGAGAGGACTTAATCAACTTAGCACACACACCAAAATAGGCAATACTAGCCTATTCTTTTTGCTCAGTCACTCAGTCACGTCTGACTCTTTGCAACCCCATGGATGTCAGTGCACCAGACTTCCCTGTCCATTATCATCACCTGGAGTTTGCTCAAACTCATGTCCTTTGAGTCAGTGATGCCATTCAACCATCTCATCCTCTGTCAATCCCTTCTCATTCTGCCTTCAATTTTTCCCAGCAATCACAGTCTTTTCCAATGAATTGGTTCTTCATATCAGGTGGCCAAATTATTGGAGCTTCAGCTACAGTCCTTCCAATGAATATTCATGGTTGATTTCCTTTAGGATTGACTGGTTTGATCTCCTGGCTGTCCAAGGGACTCTCAAGAGTCTTCTCCAACACCACAGTTCCAAGGCATCAATTTTTCTGTGCTCAGCCTTTTTTTATTGTCCAGCTCTCACATTCGTACATGACTACCAGAAAAACCATAGATTTGACTAGACAGACTTTTGTCAGCAAAGTAATATCTCTGCTTTTTAATATGCTGTCTAGGTTTGTCATTGGTTTTCTTCCAAGGAACATCTTTTAATTTCATGGCTAGAGTCACCATCCACAATGATTTTGGAGTCCAAGAAAATAAAGTCTGTCACTGTTTCCAGTATTTCCCCATCTATTTGTCATGAAGTGATGGGACTGGATGCCATGATCCTCATTTTTTGAACGTTGAGTTTAAAACTCACTTAAAACTCACTCTCTTCTTTCACCTTCATCAAGAGACTCTTTAATTCCTCTTCACTTTCTGCCTTAAGGGTGGTGCCATCTACATATCTGAGGTTATTGATATTTCTCCCCACAAGCTTTACTCCAGCTTATGCTGCATCCAGCCCGGCATTTCGCATGATGTACTCTGCATATGATATAAATAAGTAGGGTTACAATATACAGCCTTGACATACTCCTTTCCCAATTTGGAACCAGTCTGTTACATGTTCATTTCTAACTGTTGCTTCTTGACCTACATACAGTTTTCTCGGGAGGCAGAAGATGTAGTCTCATATTCCTATCTTGTTAAGAATTTTCCACAGTTTGTTGTGAACTACAAAGTCAAAGGCTTTTGTGCAGTTAATGAAGCAGGAGTGGATGTTTTTCTGGAATTCTCTAGCCTTTTCCATGATCCAGTGGAAGTTGGCAATTTGATCTCTGGTTCCTCTGCCTTTTCTAAATCCAGCTTCTACTTCTGGAATTTCTCTGTTCACATACTATTGAAGCCTAGCTTCAAGGATTTTGAGCATTACTTTGTGTACATGTGAGATGAGTGCAGTGTCTGGTAGTTGGCACTGCCCTTCTTTGGGATTGAAATGAAAACTGACCTTTTCTGAGCCTGTGGCCACTGCTGAGTTTTCCAAATTTGCTGAAATAATAAGTGCAGAACTTTAACAGCATCATCTTTTAGAATTTGAAATAGCTCAGCTGGTATTCTATCACCTCCACTAACTTTTTTTCATAGTGATGCTTCCTAAGGCCCACTTGACTTCACACTCCAGGCTGTCTGGCTCTAGGCGAGTGATCAAACCATTGTGTTATCTGGGTCATTAAGATCTGTTTTGTACAGTTCTTCTGTGTATTCTTGCCACCTCTTCTTAATACCTTCTGCTTCTATTAGGTTCATACCATTTCTGTCCTTTATTGTGCCTGTCTTTGCATGAAATGCTTCCTTGGTATCTCTAATTTTCTTGTAGAGATCTCTATTCAAGAAGATCTCTTCTCTACTAGCCTATTCTATTAAAAGTCAAATTAGAAGTTTTTCTAGGGGGTTGGTAGCTAGAAGAGAATTGGTCATTTTTTGGGGGGCTAGTAATTTTCTGTTTCTTAATCTCCATGCTACTTACATAACTGTGTCCAGTTTGTGAAAATTAAGCAAGATGCATGCTTATATTGTATGTACTTTTGTGTATATATATATTTATGCATGAAGTATATATTATACTACAATAAAATGGGTAAGAATAATGTCATTCATTTTCCTCCTATATTTTTGCACTTTCACCAGAGTTTATAACAAATTACAAAACTTCAAATGCTTTTATGAAAAACATATCTTTAAAAATACATTTCCTCACCATAACAGACTACAGCTGTTTTGTAAATAGTCAATGCTTTGCTAATCATTGTCTTTTTCCTCATGGAAACTATAGCCATATAATAGTGACTAAAGAATTTTCTCAAGCATAGGTCTTTTGTCTTTTTCATCCACCAATTTCTACATTTAATGAATGCTAATCCGCCATTAACCACTGCATACATTCTGTGTAACACAGTATCGTGTCTCTGGAAGTCAACCTTTAAGCAAGTATCATCTTTGATAAACAGAAAACTAGTGACTTGGATAGTTACAAAATAGTATTATACAAGGTTTTATGCAAAGACATATGCATGAGCTTGTTTCCTAATGTTTCAACGACTAGGAAGTTAGATTTATAAATACTGTTTATTTACTTTAAAAACACACAATTGTTTATTTCTTCTAGTTCATTTTGCACAGTCTTCCTTATGATATAATTGCATGGGCCATTTTCAGTTGATATGGGAGATTTTCACAGGAAATCTAGATATATATAATATTTGGTACTTATATTTTCAGCTGCTTATTTAATAATCTGAGAGTATACTTAAACACAAATGTTAATAATATTGTAGTGATATTGCTCAGTATGAGAGGATAACACATGCCCCAAGATTATTGATTTTCCCTGCTAACTCAAAATGTTGATCACATGTGTCATGGATAAAGGATTTTTTAAATTTAAAAATAATTTTGATTTCTATCAATATAGGATGGATGTTCAGAGATATCCTTTCTAGTATAGAATACTTTAAAATGTTCTCTATGTGTGTTTGTAGATGGTTTCTTTTTATTAAACAGCATAGCTAAGTTTAAGAAAGCTAGAAATGGCAAAATAGTTCTATTACATAGAGACAGTCAAACTCTAGAACAAGTGTTTACCCTGAGGGTGCATGAAGACTGTCACTTGCCTAGAGACTGGGTTTTAATGGGGTAGATTTAAGAGGAGATGGGGGGAGGTCTGATGAGAAACCCTCACATAGTGCATAGACCCAACGTTCTGACACTTTCCTATCAGTGGATGAAATTGAAAGAAAAAGAAAAATCTCCCCATAGAGAACAGTAAGTGACAGAGCAAGTTTCAGTCTTTATTCTTCCAACTAATGTAGGTGACAGTTTCCCTAAACATATGAAACAAAGAATCAAAACTGTAAATAATCTTGTAAAGCATACTACAGAAAACAATGACCTTAGGATTCATGGACTCCAATGTATTACTTCAAAAAAATGTTTCTCTCACATTAAAATAATACTGACATACACGGAATAATTAGTGAATACCTGTGAAATACTGGCCTAGATGTCTCTCATGAATGGTGGAAAGTGTATTTTAGGATAGCAAACATGCATCAAACCTAACAAGATTCTGTAACCAATGTAACAACTGCTTGCATTGACTTACTCATTAACAGACATCTTGACATCTTAGTGTTATTTGCTGTAGATTTTTTTTTTTATCAAGGATCATAATTGCCACAATGTGACACATTCCTCAAATCTACTGAAACTGAATCTAAATATATAAAGAAGAATATAGTATATCAGTATATCATTAAAGTTCCAATGTACCACATGATTTGTGAGCATGTACGTTTTGTAAAAGGTAATCTGTCAAAAATAGACACAGATTTTGCATATGTATTTATATCTAACATCTATTACAACTTGAGTGAAGCAAAAAGAATACAGAGGAATGATTCTTAAAATGTGATAAGGTGGAAGAGTTGGTCGACTATTCTTACTCCATCAAAGGAAAAAATTGCATTGCTATTCCAAAAGGTAATAACACAATTTTTTATTCTCATAATTAAACTTTTTAGTATGCAAATGTGTAAAGGGAAAAATGCCTTGAGATCCTAGAAGGGACAATACTGGTGTGTAATAAATGTATTCAGAATAATGCTCCCAGATACAAAGTAGGACACAAATCTTCACCAAAATGACACCAATTGTAATTACTCATACTTTAGGGAGATATTATCATTTTAACTAATGAAGTAAAATGCCAAGAAAAAGAAAATAGAACTTATTCAGGAGATTTGGGGGACCCCTGCAGAGAATGTTTCAAAAATGAAGTGTTGTAGCCAGTCTGATTTAAAACAGATTATGCAAGTTCATCTAGCAATTTTCACCTGAAAGTAGGTAAGAATCATCTTTGAGGAAAAACCACCTATGAAAAAAATACCAGTTTTCTCTCACCAAAAGTCACATTAAGGAATATATGTGTGCATAATAAACCATTTTTATGTACGATAGTCTACATAATTTATTAGTCTGGAAGAAACCACATGATTTTAATGATTTTGGATCCAATCATAAATCTGCTATTTAATTTGATTACTGAATAAAAAGCCAAGGATCTTTTGAAAACATACCTGTAATGCAGCTATAATTTAATGACCCACAAATTTCCCTTCACTAAAACTAAAGTTGTTTAAACATAAATAAATGATGCTTGTTAAAACAGTACAAACTTAAGAGATTTCCCTGGTGATCCAATGGTTAAGACTCTGAGCTCCCATTGCAGGGGACACAAGTTCAATTCCTAGTCAGGGGACTAAGATAACATGGCATAGCCAAAAAAAAAAAAAAAAAAGAAAAGAAATAGTAAAAGCTTTAACATTTTTGCCAGAGGCTTTGAAAATATCCCAGAAACTCTACTGGGGATTTTCAACTCTGGACAACATTCATCTTGTTTAAACTTAACCTGAGTATGCTGCTTTGAGGAAGAAACTATTTCTATCATGCTTGGATGTAATTACAAGGTCAGGATCAATAATCTTGGAGAAATCCTGGAAAACAGATGTCAGAGACAGATCAAACCCACCAATTCCCTAAAATAGGAAAAGATAGATACTGATATCTAAAGACTTGTTTAAAACATATTTCTGGCAAAAATAAAGTGGTAAAATAGCTTAACTATGATTTATAGATGTTAAATTTTTTTAAAAAATGTGATGATCACCTTAACCATTAAAGGTTCACTAAGAAGTCATGGCAGAGTACTGCTGACCACTGTGAAGGTCAGACCCTCTAGATATCTGTTGCAATCCAAGGAGGCCTGTCCAGGTAGAAAGCAATACTGAGTTTCCGCTGAGTCAGAGATCTCCGTTGTGTTCTTGTGCACTGGCTTTTGGACCTCAAGTAAAGGCCCTTTCATTTTGGGTGAAGTTCCTCTTGGTAGATTGGACCTAGGCTGGTCTTTGGAAAGATATCAAGCCCTGAGCCTTTGGAGTGGGAGCACTGACTCCAAGACCCTAGACAAACAGAGAACTAACCCTGGGGAATATCAAATAGTGAGAACTCACACAAAGGAAACCACTTGAATACAAGACCTGGCATCACCCAACCACCAGTAGCACCCTGTGCATCTAAACAACAAACAAAAATACAAACCCAATCAGCAGCAGATAAGATTATCACCTCACTCAGCCTTGCCCATCAGAGGGAAACAAAGAAAGAAAGAAAGAAAGAAAGTCACTCAGTCATGCCCGACTCTTTGCAACCCCATGGATAGTAGCCTGCACCAAGCTCCTCCTTCCATGGGATTTTCAAGGCAAGAGTACTGGAGTGGGTTGCCATTTCCTTCTCCAGGGAATCTTCCCAAACTAGGGATCGAACCCAGGTCTCTCACATTGTAGGCAGAGCTTTACCGTGAGCCACCCTGGTGGTTCAGACACTAAAGCATCTGCCTACAATGTGGGAGACCCGGGTTCAATCCCTGGGTGGGGAAGATCTCCTGGAGAAGGGAATGGCAACCCACTCCAGTACTCTTGCCGCCACCCCCTCCACCGGAGCCCTAAAAAGTGGTTCAAAGAAACAGACAAAAACTCAGCATAAATCTCACCCTATACAAAGTTTACACAAACCACTGGATCAACCTTAGGAGGGCAGAAATCAAAAAGAAGTAATTAGCCTCCAATTAAAATAAATAAATTTAAATTAAAAAAGTAATTCAACCTTGAAGCCTGAGAAAAGGAGCCCTCAAACACAATAAGTTAAAAAAAAATAATGAAAAGGCAGAGAAATACTACACAAATTAAGGAACAAACTCAAAACACAAAAGTGCAAATGAATCAAGAGGAAATAGGCAAACTACCTGAAAAAGAATTCAGAATAATGATAGTAGAGATAATAAAAAACCTTGAAAACAAAATGGAGAAAATGCAAGGGTCAATTAACAAAGACCTTGAGGAATTAAAAAGTAAACATACAGTGACAAAAATACAATTACTGAAATTAAAAATACTCTAAAAGGAATCAATAGCAGAATATCTGAAGCAGAAGAACAAATCAGTGAGCTGAAAGATAAAATGATGGAAATAACTTCTGAAGAGCAGAATAAAGTAAAAAGAATGAAAAGAATTGAGGATAGACTCAGAGACCTCTGGGACAATATCAAATGCACCAACATTCGAATTATAGGGGCCCCAGAAGAAGAAGAGAAAAAGAAAGGGTATGAGAAAACTTTTGAAGAGATTATAGTTGAAAATTTCCCCAACATGGAAAAGGAAATAGTCAATCAAGTCCAAGAGGCACAAAGAGTCCCATACAGGATAAACCCAAGGAGAAACACACTAAGACACATACTAATCAAACTAACAAAAAATAACACAAAGAAAGAATATTAAAAGCAGCAAGGGAAAAGCAACAAGTAGCATACAAGGGAAACTCCATATGCCAGAAGGGAATGGCAGGATATATTTAAAGTATTGAAAGGGAAAAAAAATCTACAACCAAGATTACAGTACCTGGCAAGGATCTCATTCAAAATTGATGGAGAAATAAAATCTTTTCAGAAAAGAAAAAGTTAAGGGAATTCAGTACCACCAAACCAGCTTTACAGTGAATGTTGCTGCTGCTGCTGCTGCTAAGTTGCTTCAGTCATGTCCGACTCCATGCAACTTCATAGATGGCAGCCCACCAGGCTCCTCCATCCACAGGATTCTCTAGGCAAGAATAGTGGAGTGGATTGCCATTTCCTTCTCCGACAACGAATGTTAAAGGGGCTTATATAGTCAAGAAATACATGAGAAGAAAAAAAGATCTACAAAATCAACCACAAACAATTAAGAAAATGGCAATAAGAACACATATATCAATAATTACTTTAAGTGTAAATGGATTAAATGCTCCAACCAAAAGACACAAACTGGTTGAATGGATACACAAACAAGACCCATATATATGCTGTCTACAAGAAACCTGCTTCAGACATCAAGACACATATAGACTGAAAGTGAGAGGATGGAAAAAATATAGTCCATGCAAATGGGAAGCAAAAGAAAGCTGGAGTAGCAATCCTCATATCAGACAAAATAGACCTGAAAATAAAGAAGTTTACAAGAGATAAGGAAAGACACTACATAACGATAACAGGATCAATCCAAGAAGAAAACATAACAATTGTAAATATCTATGGATCCATCCTAGGAGCACCTCAATACATAAGACAAACACTAACAGACATAAAAGGAGAAATTGACAGTAACAGAATAAGAGTAGGAGACTTTAATACCCCACTCACAGCAACGGACAGATCATAAAAACAGAAAATTAATAAGGAAATACAAGTCTTAAATGATACATTAAATGAGATGGATCTCATTGATATCTTCCGGACATTCCATCCAAATGTAGAAGAATATACCTTCTTCTCAAGGGCACATGGAATATTCTCCAGGATAGACCACATCTTGGGTCACAAATCAAACCCCAGTAAATTTAACAAACTTGAAATTATATCAAGCATCATTTCCAACCACAACGCTATGAGACTAGATATTAAGTACAAGAAAAAAAAAAACTGTAAGAAACACAAACACATGGGGAACAAACCACATGTTTCTAAATAACCAACAGGTTACTGAAGAAATCAAAAGGGAAATCAAAAAATTTCTAGAAATAAATGACAATGAAAACACAACTCAAAACCTATGAAGTGCATTGAAAGAGGTTCCAAGAGGGAACTTTATAGCAATACAATCCTACCTCAAGAAACAAGAAAAACATCAAATAGAAAGCCTAACTTTACACCTAAAACAACTGGAAAAAGAAGAACAAAAGAACCACAAAATTAGTAGAAGGAAAGGAATCATAAAGATATAAGCAGAAATAAAATGAAAAAGAAATGAAAGAAAGAATAGTAAAGGTTAATAAAACTAAAAGCTGGTTCTTCGAGTAGATAAACAAAATTGACAAGCCCTTAACCAGACTCATCAAGAAAAAAAGAGAGAAGAATCAAATTTATTAAATTACAAATGAAAAAGGAGAGGTTATAACAGACAATGTAGAAATACAAAGGATTATAGGAGACTATTATGAACAATAATTGTGGCCATAAAATGGATAACCTGGAAGAAATGGATAGATTCCTAGAAAAGTTCAAACTTCCAAGACTGAACCAGGAAGAGATAGAAATTATGAACAACCCAATTACAAGCACTGAAATTGAAGCCGTGATCAAAAAATCTCCCAAAAAACAAAAGCCCAGGACCAGACGACTTCACAGGAGTATTTGATAAAACATTTAGGGAAGAGCTAATGCCTATCCTTTTAATACTCTTTCAAAAAATTGCAGAGGAAGGAACACTTCCAAAGTCATTCTACGAGGCCACCATCACCCTGATACCAAAACCAGACAAAGACAACACACAAAAAAAGAAAACTACAGATCAATACACTGATGAACATAGATGCAAAAATCCTCAACAAAATCTTAGCAAACAGAGTTCAGCAACACATCAAAAAATTCACACACCATAATCAAGTTGGGTTTATTCCAGGAATGCAAGGATTCTTCAATATATGCAAATCAATCAATGTGATATACTAAATTAACAAATTGAAAGATAAAAACCATATGATAATCTCAATAGAGCAGAAAAGCCTTTGACAAAATTCAGCACTGATTTAGGATTAAAACTCTTCAATAAATAGGCATAGAAGGAACCTACATCAACATAGTAAAGGCCATATATAATAAGCCTACAGCAAACATTGTTCTTAATGGTGAAAAACTGAAAGCATTCCCCCTAAGATCAGGAACAAGACAGGGTGTCCAGTTTCACCACTATTATTCAACGTAGTTCTGGAAGTCCTAGATACAGCAATCAGAGAAGAAAAAGAAATAAAAGAATCCAGATCAGGAAACAAGAAGTAAAGTACTCACTGTTGGCAGATGACATGATGCTGTACATGGAAAACCCTAAAGATAACATCAGAAAAATACTAGAGCTAATCAGTGAATTTAGCAAAGTTGAAGGATAAAAAGTCAATACACAGATATCACTTGCATTTCTATAACAATAAAAAAATCAGAAAGAGTAATTAAGGAATCAATCTCATTCACCACTGCAACAAAAAGAAGTATCTAGGAATAAACTTACCTAAGGAGACAGAAGAACTGTACACAGAAAATTATAAGACACTAATAAAAGAAACAGTATGAAAAGGCAAAATGATAGGATTCTGAAAGAGGAACTCCACAGGTCGGGAGGTGCCCAATATGCTACTGGAGATCAGTGGAGAAATAACTCCAGAGAAAATGAAGGGATGGAGCCAAAGCTAAAACAATACCCAGTTGTGTATATGACTGGTGATAGAAGCAAGGTCCGATGATGTAAAGAGCAATATTGCATAGGAGCCTGGAATGTTAAGTCCATGAATCAAGGCAAATTGGAAGTGGTCAAACAGGAGATGGCAAGAGTGAATATCGACATTCTAGGAATCAGTGAACTAAAATGGACTGGAATGGGTGAATTTAACTCAGATGACCATTATATCTACTACTGTGGGTAGGAATCGCTTAGGAGAAATGGAGTAGCCATCATGGTCAACAAAAGAGTCTGAAATACAGTACTTGGATGCAATCTCAAAAATGACAGACTGATCTCTGTTCGTTTCCAAGGCAAACCATTCAATATCACAGTAATCCAAGCCTATGCCCCAACCAGTAATGCTGAAGAAGCTGAAGTTGAACAGTTCTATGAAGACTTACAAGACCTTTTAGAACTAACACCCAAAAAAGATGTCCTTTTCATTATGGGGGACTGGAATGCTAAAGTAGGAAGTCAAGAAACACCTGGAATAACAGGCAAATTTGACCTTAGAGTACAGAATGAAGCAGGGCAAAGGCTAATAGAGCTTTGCCAAGAAAATGCACTGATCATAGCAAACACCCTCTTCCAACAACACAAGAGAGGACTCTACACGGACTACACTACCAAGGAAATCACCAGATGGTCAACATCGAAATCAGATTGATTATATTCTTTACAGCCAAAAATGGAGAAGCTCTACACAGTCAGCAAAACAAGACCAGGAGCTGACTGTGGCTCAGATCAGGAACTCCTTATTGCTAAATTCAGACTTAAATTGAAGAAATTAGGGAAAACCATTAGACCATTCAGGTATGACCTAAATCAAATCCCTTATGATTATACAGTGGAAGTGAGAAATAGATTTAAGGGACTAGATCTGATAGACACAGTGCCTGATGAACTATGGACATAGGTTCATGACATTGTACAGGAGACAGGGATCAAGACCTTCCCCCAGGAAAAGAAATGCAAAAAAGCAAAATGGCTATCTGAGGAAGCCTTACAAATAGCTGTGAAAAGAAGAGAAGTGAAAAGCAAAGGAGGAAAAGAAAGATATACCCATATGAATGCAGAATTCCAAAGAATAGCAAGGAGAGATAAGAAGGCCTTCCTCAGGAATCAATGCAAAGAAATAGAGGAAAACAACAGAACAGGAAAGACTGGGGATCTCTTCAAGAAAATTAGAGATACCAAGGGAACACTTCATGCAAAGATGGGCTCGATTAAAGACAGAAATGGTATGGACCTAACAGAAGCAGAAGATTTAAGAAGAGGTGGCAAAAATACACAGAAGAACTGTACAAAAAAGATCTTCACGACTCAGATAATCTTGATGGTGTCATCACTCACCTAGAATCAGACATCCTGGAATGTGAAGTCAAGTGGGCCTTAGAAAGCATCACTGTGAACAAAGCTAGTGGAGGTGATGGAATTCCAGTTGAGCTATTTCAAATCCTGGAAGATGATGCTGTGAAAGTGCTGCACTCAATATGCCAGCACATTTGGAAAACTCAGAAGTGGCCACAGGACTGGAAAAGGTCAGTTTTCATTCCAATCCCAAAGAAAGGCAATGCCAAAGAAGGCTCAAACTACCACACAATCGCCCTCATCTCACTCGATAGTAAAGTAATGCTCCAAATTATCCAAGCCAGACTTCAGCAATACGTGAACCATGAATTTCCAGATGTTCAAGCTGGTTTTAGAAAAGGTAGAGCAACCAGAGATCAAATTGCCAACATCCACTGGATCATCTAAACAGCAAGAGAGTTCCAGAAAAACATCTATTTCTGTTTTATTGATTATGCCAAAGGCTTTGACTGTGTGGCTCACGATGAACTGTGGAAAATCCTGAAAGAAATGGGAATACCAGACCACCTGACCTGCCTCTTGAGGAATCTGTATGCAGGTCAGGAAGCAACAGCTAGAACTGGACATGGAACAACAGATTGGTTCCAAATAGGAAAAGGAGTACGTCAAGGCTGTATATTGTCACCCTGCTTATTTAACTTCTATGCAGAGTACATCATGAGAAACGCTGGGCTGGAAGAAGCACAAGCTGGAATCAGGAGAAATATCAATAATCTCAGATATGCAGATGACACCACCCTTATGGCAGAAAGTGAAGAGGAGCTAAAGAGCCTCTTGATGAAAGTGAAAGAGGAGAGCGAAAATGTTGGCTTAAAGCTCAACATTCAGAAAACTAAGATCATGGCATTGGTCCCATTATTTCATGGGAAGTAGATGGGGAAACAGTGGAAGCAGTGTCAGACTTTATTTTTTTGGGCTCCAAAATCACTGCAGATGGTGACTGCAGCCATGAAATTAAAAGACGCTTACTCCTTGGAAGAAAAGTTATGACCAACCTGAATAACATATTGAAAAGCAGAGACATTATTTTGCCAAGAAAGGTCCGTCTAGTCAAGGGTATGGTTTTTCCAGTGGTCATGTATGGATGTGAGAGTTGGACTGTGAAGAAAGCTGAGTGCCCAAGAATTGATGCTTTTGAACTGTGGTGTTGGAGAAGACTCTTGAGAGTCCCTTGGACTGCAAGGAGATCCAACCAGTCCATTCTAAAGGAGATCAGCCCTGGGTGTTCTTTGGAAGGAATGATGCTAAAGCTGAAACTCCAATACTTTGGCCTCCTCATGTGAAGAGTTGACTCATTGGAAAAGACTCTGATGCTGGGAGGGATTGGGGGCATGAGGAGAAGGGGATGACAGAGGATGAGATGGCTGGATGGCATCACCGACTCGATGGACATGAGTTTGAGTAAACTCCAGGAGTTGGTGATGGACAGGGAGGCCTGGCATGCTGCAATTCATGGGGTCACAAAGAGTCGGACATGACTGAGTGACTGAACTGAACTGAACTGAATGATAGAAATCAAAGACGACATAAATAGATGGAGAGATATTCCATGTTCTTGGGTGAGAAGAATCAATATTGTGAAAATAACTATACTACCAAATGCAATCTACAGGTTCAATGTGATCCCTATCAAATTACCAGTGGCGTTTTTCCCAGAACTAGAACAAAAAATTTCACTGTTCATATGGAAACACAAGAGGTCCCAAATAACTAAAGCAGTCTTAAGAAAGAAGAATTGAGCTGGAGGAATCAACCTTCCTGACTTCAAATTATTTTACAAAGCTATGGTCATGAAGACAGTATGGTACTGGAACAAAAACAGGAATATAGACCAATGGAACAAGATAGAAAGCCCAGAAATAAACCCATGAACCTATAGGTACCTTATTTTTGACAAAGGAGGCAAGAGTATACAATGGGGCAAAGACAGCCTCTTCAATAAATGGTGCTGGGAAAACTGGACAGCTACATGTAAAAGAATGAAACTAGAACACTTCCTAACACCATACACAAAAATAAACTCAAAATGGATTAAAGACCTAAATGTAAGACCAGAAACTATAAAACTCTTAGAGGAAAACATAGGCATAACACTCAATGACATAAATCAAAGCAAGATCCTCAATGACCTACCTCCTACAGTAACAGAAATAAAAACAAAAGTAAACAAGTGGGACCTCATTAAACTTAAAGGCTTTTGCACAGCAAATGAAACTATAAGCAATGTGAAAAGAACCCTCAGAATGGGAGAAAATAATAGCAAATGAAACAATTGACAAAGGATTAATTTCTAAAATGTGCAAGCAGCTCATACAACTCAATGCCAAGAAAACAAACAACCCAATCAAAAAGTGGGGAAAAGACTTAAACAGACTTTTCTCCAAAGAAGACATACAGATGGCTAACAGACACATGAAAAGATGCTCAACATTGTTCATTATTAGAGAAATGCAAATCAAAACTACAATGACATATCACCTCACATCGGTCAGAATAGGCATCATGAAAAAGTCTACAAAAACAATAAATGCTAGAGAGAGTGTGGTGTAAAGGGGATGCTCTTGCACTGTTGGTGGGAATGTAAATTGATACAGTCACTATGGAAGACGGTATGGAGATTCTGTAACAGATGAGAAATAAAAGCACCATATGACCCAGCAATCCCACTCCTAGGCATATACCCTGAGGAAACCAGGGTTGAAAATGACACATGTATCCCACTGTTCATTGCAGCACTATTTACAATAGCTAGAACATGGAAGCAACCTAGATGTCCATGAACAGATGAATGGATAAAGAAGTGTGGTACATATACAGAATGGAATATTACTCAGTCATAAAAAGGAACACATTTGAGTCAGTTCTGATGAGGTAGATGAATCTAAAACCTATTATACAGAGTGAAGTGAGTCAGAAAGAGAAAGATAAATATCATATTCTAATGCATATATACAGAATCTAGAAAAATGTTACTGAAGAATTTATTTACAGGGCAGCAATGGAGAAACACATATAAAGAATAGACTTATGGACATGGGGAGAGGGGAGGAGAGGGTGAGATGTATGATAACATGGAAACTTTCAGTTCAGTTCAGTTCAGTTCAGTTCAGTCGCTCAGTCATGTCCGACTCTTTGCGACCCCAGGAATCACAGCACTCCAGGCCTCCCTGTCCAACACCAACTCCCAGAGTTCACTCAGACTCACGTCTGTCGAGTCAGTGATGCCATCCAACCATCTCATCCTCTGTCGTCCCCTTCTCCTCCTGCCCCCAATCCCTCCCAGCATCGGAGTCTTTTCCAGTGAGTCAAGTCTTCACATGAGGTGGCCAAAGTACTGGAGCTTCAGCTTTAGCATCATTCCTTCCAAAGATATCCCAGGGCTGATCTCCTCCAGAATGGATTGGTTGGATCTCCTTACATTACCATATGGAAAATAGATAGCCAACGGGAATTTGCTGTATGGCTCAGGAAACTCATACAGGGGCTTTGTATCAATCTAGAGGGGTGAGAGGGGGTGGGAGATGGGAGGGAGTTTCAAAAGGGAGAGGATATATGTATATATGTATATGTATAGCTGATTCATGTTGAGGTTTGACAGGATACAACAAAATTCTGTAAAGTAATTATCCTTCAATTAAAAATAAATTAAAAAAACAAAATCATGGCAAACTAATATAATTTAATCTTTTGTTACAGAAGAAAATTCAAACAGAATAAAAGAAAATTTAGTAAAACCAATCCCATAAGACACAATGTATTTTTGTCTATGTTTTAGGGGCAACAAGGTTTGCTGTTTCTCTACCCTATTGTTTAAGTCTTTGCATTCTTTTGAGAGAAGGATCTGGGCATGTTTAGGATTTAGGACTGACACTAAGTGGTAGAGGACCATGTCCTGTGCACCTGTACCACAGAGCAGGACTTTGTATATTCTCCTGAAAATGAAAGTGTTAGTCACTCACTTGTGTCCTACTCTTTGTGACCCTATGGACTATAGCTGGCCAGACTCCTCTGTCCATGAGATTTCCCAGGCAAGAATACTGGAGTGGGTAGCCATTCCCTTCTCCAGGGATTGAACATTCGTCCTGACCCAGGGATTGAACCTGGGTCTTCTTCATTGTTGGCAGATTCTTTTCCATCTGATACACAAGAGAAGCCCTTGTTGTTGTTGCTCAGTCACTCAGTTGTGTCTGACTCTGTGACCCCATGGACTGCAGCACACCAGGCTTTCCTGTCCTTCACCAACTCCCAGAGTTTGCTTAAATTCATGCCCATTGAGTCAGTGATGCCATCCAACGATCTCATCTTCTGTCATCCCTTTTTCCTCCTGCCTTCAATCTTTCCCAGCATCAGGGTCTTTTCCAGTGAGTCAGCTGTTCACATCAGGTGGCCAAAGTATTGAAGCTTCAGCCTCAGCATCAGTCCCTCCAATGAATATTCAGGCTTGATTTCCTTTAGGATTGACTTATTTGATCTCCTTGCAGTCCAAGGGACTCTCAAGAGTCTTCTCCAGCACCACAGTTCAAAAGCATCAATTCTTTGGTGCTCAGCCTCCTTTATGAGCACTTGGTGGACACTCATGAAAAATTGCCCTTGAGCACAAACTCCCTCTACATCTTGGCCTGCTGGCTATTGCAGACTGACTTACTGGCATCCAGTGTTTTCATAACAACTTAAGATTTTAGCTTATACTTTCTTACCAGCTTGTGTGGCAGCCACCTCCTCCTCTTGAGCTCTGTCACAGGTAAACTGATGTACACATCTCATTTCTGTTTGGAGAGGCTTATCTTTTGTTGAAATTTTGACTGTTTTATTGGCCTGAAACTTCACATCTCTGAAAGGTCAAGAAAAGTTAACATTTTCTTGTTTATCTGGCTGTTCTTATTGGTAGTATGGAAACAACACTCATTCCAGTTTTCTACATTTCAAATGGTAAAAGAAATTCAAAGTCCATTGCTTTATATTTAAAATAATCCACAATTCATCAATGTGGATTTTTATTGGTATGATAGTGGTATTTTGGTTATGTAGTACAATATCCACTTGTGTGATGCATCAGATTAACTTATAGGTAGGATATCATAATGTTTGTAGGCTCCTTGTAATTTCCTTGGTGATAAGAGGAATAAGAGCATAGTTCATTCTAATATTTAGAGGGCTTTTAAAATATTTTTAATTTAATTTTAAAATTTTATATAATTTCTAAAGCTTATTTTTTATTTATAGATATTACAAAATATTAACTGTATTTCCTGAGTGGTACAGTACATCCTTGAGTCTCTTTTATACCCAATAATTTGTACCTCATACTTCCCCACTGCTATATTGTTCCCCACTCAACTGGTAACCAATAGCTTGTTCTCTGTATCTGTGAGTCTGCTTTTTTTGTTGTTGCTGTATTCACTAGTTTGTTGTATTTTTAAGATTCCATACATAAGTGATATTATAAAGTATTTGTACTTCTCTGACTTATTTCACTTATCATAATGTCCTTTAAGCCTGGCAGGCCACAGTCCATGGGGTTGCAAAGAGTCAGACACAGCTTAGCAACTAAGCACAAGCACAAATGCCCTCTGAGTCTATCCATGTAGCTGAAAATGGCAAAATTCTGTTCTTTCATTGGCTTCTTTTATCCATTCATCTGTTGATGGACACAGGTTGTTTTCATATTTACTATTGTAAACAATGCCACTATAAACACTGGGGTGCATGTATCTTTTCAAATTCATGTTTTGTGTATTTCTGATATATGCTCAGGAGTGGAACTGCTGGGTCATATGATATTTCTATTTTTAGCCTTTTGAGAAACCTCCATACTGTTTTCCATAGTGGCTGCACCAATTTATATCCCCACCAACAGCATCCTAAGGTTTCCTTTTCTCCACATCCTCACTAACATTTGTTATTTGTGTTCTTTTTGATGCTAACCATTCTGACAGATGTGAAATGATATCACATTGTGGTTTTGATTTGCATTTCCCTGACAATTAGTGATGTTGAGCATCTTTTCATGTCTGTGTTGGCCATCTGCATTTCTTCTTTGGAAACATGTCTATTCACTTATTCGGCCCATTTTCTAATCTGGTTGTTTTATATATATATAAA